>NC_065521.1:26010170-26192001 GCF_006386435.1 Epinephelus moara
TGCTCCGTTCTCCCCGCAGTTAGGGACTGTTCGCCACGGTACCGCTGCTGGGCAGGGTGGAAATAAGTCCTGCAGAGTTTCAGAGGACCTGGAGAATGTTTTAGGATAGTAATAACATTATATAAGATAATCATATTGCAAAGATAATATATATAAAATAATAACATTAAAGCCAAAATTAAATTGCAATACTTTTTCAAAACTTGATGATTTTACCTTTCTGTACATTTTGTATACAAATTAATTAAATAATTTTGCTTGTAAATGTCTATTTGCATCACGTTTATTACGGAAAACACATTATTTGATCAATTTACATTGTGCCCCTAAAGTTCTTTGTGCGCTCCTTGCTTTTTCAACTTAGGAGCACATGTACTCCTTGGGAAAAAAAGTTAGCGTCAAGCCCTGCAATAAGCATGTACTGTCATCCCAATGTCCAAGTTTGAATGCTGCATGTCATTTCCATCTCTCTGTCCCCTTGTTTTCTGTCATTTCTCAGCTCTCCAATGCAGTTTAAATATTGTTATACTTAATACTGTATTTCATCTTTAGGGAAAAGTTTACTAGAAGCAAAACTAGATCTACTTTAAGTGGAGATAGACCACTTTTTTGCTTTAAGTTATCATTAAATTAATGTTGATTGCGCAATGTATTGGCTGTAGAATAATGGCACCATCTGTGTTAAGAGTGGTCCCCTTCAATCCTTGCTCTCAATATGCAATCTGTCTGCCAGTGGGTATGATCTCCTGGGAAAATGACGGTAGTGTTTACAGCTCAAAGGAGATGTGTCAATCATTGTGCAACTAAAACAGGAAGAGGATAGCTCTTTTTTTTCCCACAGCTGCTTTCCCAAGTAACCAAAGAGTATCAGTGTCAGTTCTTTACTTCTATTCCCAGTTCTATTACTATCCCCAGTAGCCAGATTGGCAGATGGTGAAACAACCAAACTGTGGAAACCTCCCATTCTGCCTGCATTTAAAAATGCAGAGCAAAAGGCAAAAGACATGCAAGAAAAGTCTAGATGCCACTTAGTGTCGTACCAATATTCTCCAGGTTTATCCTTGTTTCTGGTTCACTAGTTGTGTACACAGATGTTTGTGCATTTATGGGAAAAGCACTTTTAAGTATTACTGTTCAGTAATACCAAACAAAGTAGACCTATCACATTATGTTAAATGCCCAGCCTTTTTTCAGACTTCATATACATTACTCAGTGATTGATGGCTGCAAAAGCAACAGACCATGGCTCACTCTCTGATTGCCTGTTTACAGGGCTCTGACACTTTTATAGCCCTCCTAATACCATTACAAAGTATTACTTCAACAGCGGGGCTCTCGCCTTTCCTGTAGGATTAGATACAAAGGGCTGTTTGCTGTGATCACTTGAGGCAGCACAGTTGTGAAAATGAGTTTTTGTTGAGGCTGCATGAGGACTTATCAATGTTTTACCTGCCACATTGTCAGTGGTGATCTGGCAGATTTGATTTAAATGCATATGCATGAAGACAGAAAATTAAAAGTGTTTCATAAATGAGATATCAAAATATGTACAATAACATTAAAAACCCTTACTACCCTCACTGTGAAGGGGTAATGAATATGCTGATCTTGTAAACAAAAAAGCCCTGCAATTAATTGTAAATGGGAAAAAGCTTATAATATTTGAATGGTCATTGGATTGGTTGGAATATTTGCCCTATGCATGTAAAGTTCAGGTTAATATTATCCTGGCGGTAGGATAGTGTAATCAAATGTCAGTGATGTGCCCTAACAGGGCTCCAACTTTGTTTATTGATTAATCTGCTAATTTTTTTCACAAATAATTTCTTTTAAAAAATGCATTATTATTCATTTGTATTTATTCATTTATTTTTGACCAACAGTTCAGGTGTTCAGAGGTAATCTGATCAGATTATGGCGTTTGGATTGGATCAAATCTTAAAAATTGGTTCTTCAAAATTAAAAAAAAGAAAAGAAAGGGATTCTGAAATCACGTCACCCCGTTTTGGTTTTGATCTGGATCAAACCTTCAGGAAGCTATGTGTTGTTCAAATCTTTTAAGTACGATTGATACACCTTTGATCCAAAAATCTTGGATTATCCTGATTCCAGCAAAGGGATGAACTCAGGGTGGATTTTGGGAATGTCAAATGTAAAAACATTTTTAAATCTGTCACATGTATACATTTATTTATATTGACTTTTTTGACAGTTGCAGTGATAACGTAGATTAGGCTACCTATTAGGCCTTACAATATATTAAAGTAAAAAAACATGAATAAATAAAGTTTTAGTCCCCATAACATAATCCACCAAGCAGCTGTCAATAACAAACAAAAGAAATACGTAAATACTTAATTTTAACTTTAATTTATCACTTTGCATTAATTACAGTGACAGTCAAAAGTAGTTTCTGACAATTGCATCCGCCATACTGTTTTCTGTTTCTTCAAATTAAAACACTTAAAGTGGCCCCATGCTGGCTATTCTACCTGTTGTTCTTACATAGCTATCTTACATTGGGATATGTTGTCCATTTACAGCACACCATATTCAGGTGATCTTGAAGAGTTAGTGTTTGGATTTGGAGGATCCAATCCAATGTTGCTCTGAAGAAATGGTGCAAAAATAAGATGTTTTATTGATCCTTAATAGTTAAAAATGGGATTTCCATATCCAGATCATTGTGATCCAGATTAAAGTTTTCTGACAACTGGGTCCAGAGTATTCAGTTTAATGTGGTAAAGAAAGAAAAAGCAACAAATGTGAGAAACCAACCAAATGTTTAGCATTTCACCTTGAAAAATGACTCGTATGATAAGTAATTTAAAAAAAGTTAATTTTTTGTTCAAGATGAATAAATTAATTGATTAATCATTAAAATGATCTCATCATGAAGTTGGTCTTTAAGAGTCTTTAGTAAAATTCTAGAGTGTGGATGAAAAGGTTGAGATTAACGATTAATTTTCTCTGTAATTAACACTTGATTATTGTTAAAGGACAGACGTTGTAACCAAAGTGAAGCAAAGGTTTTCAAGCATTTCTGAAGCAAATTAGGATTATCGTATAGCACAATTGTTAGCAGCACACAGATATAAATATCAGGGCTGGAAATATACTTACCTTCTGATTTGATACTGTCACGACACTTGGGTGCCAATTCGATATGCGTTGTTTTTTGTGTGTTTTTTTTAGTATTGTGATTCGATATTAGGTTTATTTTGATTTTTTTATTTATTTTTTTTAATGCGAAACTGTGGGGAAAAAGTTGACTATATCACCAACCATGTACTATATCAACATTGACTGCCACTCATTAGTCTTCTNCGATATTAGGTTTATTGTGATTTTTTTTTTTTTGTTGTTTTTTTTTTTAAATGCAAAACTGTGGGGAAAAAGTTGACTATATCACCAACCATGTACTATATCAACATTGACTGCCACTCATTAGTCTTCTTTCTTTGTTTTGTCTTTAAAATGGGTTAAATTTGATGTCATTGTAGAACTGTGTGCAGTATACTGATTCGTTCAGCGCCTCCTTGCCACGCTCTCTGTCTCTCTGTTTATCAAACCACAAATTAGACAAAGAGGCCTTTTTCATAGAAAACATTTTGGCTAACCACAGTACATAACAGGTGTAAAATTTGAAATCAGTGATGGCTGAATTCCATTCAGCTCTTTTGATTTCAGGTTCCTGGTATTATTCATGCTGCCTCACTGTCACTCTCACCTGGAACACTGGAATATAAGCAAGCCATCATTAGTGTTATCAGTGACACCTTTGCTTTTCCTACTGTGATGAGTCAAAATGTCTCCTGTGAGAAAGGTCTCGTAGCTAGGTTGTGCACCCAGCTCTCCCTTCATCTCAGTCCCTGACACCAGGAGCATATTTTCAGGAAGGAGAGCAGGCAAAAGCTCTGGGGATGGACCTTCAGGAGCGTCTGTAGCTACTCACATTCAGCCAGTGCAAACCCCAATGTCGGGGTCATGACAGGCTGGGTTTAATCTGTGTAACGGCAGCAACAGTACATTTGCTGATCTGGCAGGGAGTTTATGTTTGCCTGGCTGAATTGGAGCAGCTGTATATCTGTGTCCTCGGAACATCCAGCATTTTCTGCTTTCTTACTTTTTTTACTTTCTAGCTTTTTTTTTTTGCATGGATTTCACGTCGCCTTACTCACAGACTACCACAATAAAAGCGGCAACTTATTTCCCCCTCACCATTTCAGTTATATCAGGCANCCTCGGACCATCCAGCATTTTCTGCTTTCTTACTTTTTTTACTTTCTAGCTTTTTTTTTTTTTTGCATGGATTTCACGTTGCCTTACTCACAGACTACCACAATAAAAGCGGCAACTTATTTCCCCCTCACCATTTCAGTTATATCATATCAGGCATTAAAGACTGGATTAAAAAATGCAGTACTTAAGTGAATGGATTTTTTCCCCCCTCACTTAGAAAATATGATACGATAGAAGTGGCGGTTTGGAAAATGCTCATATGTCAAGCTGACAAGTTCCTCTTGGTTTGTGGGAATCTTAGTGGAGATCTATTGAGCAAAATATAGAGTGTTGCCACATATTAATGTATTAGGCTATTGGAAATGCTCTGAAATCATTTTTGGGCTTGTATGTGGAGAATAATTTGGAGCATCACCCAGACTGGAGGATTGCTGGCAGTGTCAATACTGAAACACTGTGTGTATACTGTGTAGGCTATACTGAAGGGTTCTGAACATGAACATCTCATCCTCCTCCTGTGGTTGCATCTTTTTTTTTAGCATTTCTCCTTTGTGGCATTTAAACTGATGCATAGGTAACAAAAAATAAATAAATTTACAGACACATGTTTAAATCTAAATGAATTTTATTCAGTGCAGACAGTCTTAGTCCAGACTCAGACTACAGGAGTTTTGAAATCCTAACCAGTTTTGAAATGAGGTTGCAGAGAGCACATGAGTAGAAACTTCACAGATGCTCTTATCTCTAATCTTAAACATTCACACATGATATTATTAGATTATCAGCGTGAATACACAACCTCACATGATCTCATGCAGATGTAAACAAACCAGAGACTGCTGTGTGCAACAACTTCCTGTAATATTAACAATGTTTTGCAGTGAGAATAAAAGCAGAGGGCTAAATGAGTCTTGAGGGGAAAATGGTTGGGAAGAGGCCATCAACACAAGGTGTCTATTCTTCAGCGAAAGCCAGAGGTGAAATTTTGATTGTCAGTTATGTGCTGCATTCAAATGCAACTCATGAGCTTGTATTCATGACATGGGAGGTTGTTTACACCAGTGGTTCTCAACTGGTGGGTTGTGGTTCAAAAGCAGACTGCACATCCGTTCTGAATCGACCCCAAGTGATTTGTGATTGTGTCAAGTTTGTAAAAAAACAAAACAAAAAAACACACACTTCATTTTTAAGCACAGTGACTAACAGATAGCTACATCACAGATACATCAAACTAGCTTGACAACATGGCCTAAAGCAACTATGATGCTGAATATTATTAACTGTGTGGACCTTGAACTAATGATAAAGGACAAATCTGGACCCCGTGGCTGGACCAATTGGGAACCACTGGTATACACGAAGTCATGAACTCGGAGCTCTCAGAAAATTTCCACTTACCTGGTTTTGAGCACCAAGAGGGGGGCATTCTTATGGTCGTTTCTCGTGAACACCGTAAACACAACCCCATTTGAACGCAGCATTAATATCTGTCAACAGTTGTATGCTAGCTAACATTAGCCTTGAGGGCTAGAATGTTTACTGTTGCTTGGCAACACTGTCAGCTCCTTCATACTGGCATGATCATAATCATCCAGATTTTAAATCTTGGATATCAAACATGTTTGAAATTGAAATGCAGATGAGTCTGGCAGCAGTTCTGGAGGTTCAAGACTGGATCTGTAAACCTCTCACATTATTGAATTTTCTCCTCTGATTGTCAGGAGGGGTGAATCTGGGATAAACAGGCCTAAAACTCCTGGAGGCTGATCCCAGCTTGATACTACAGCCACACTAGCAGCTCTGTGAGGCTTTTCTTAAGCACAGCTGTGCTTTGGGCTAAATCCTAGCCTGCTCACTGTGACACTGCGAACATGCTGATGTTTAGTCAATTTTATTTATAATGCCCAATATGTTATTTAGCATGTATAATGTTTACCAGGTTCACTTTCTTAGTTCAGAGTGTTAACAGACATTTTCTAATTAACGCTAAACACTGTGTCATTAGGATTCATCCTCCAGGCACCATGGATATCTGTACCAAATTTAATGGCAATCCATACAATACTTGTGGGGACATTTCATTCTGGACCAAAGTGGTACTATCCCCAGAGCCACACTGTGTGACTAAAGTAAGTAGCAGTCAGTTGCCAAGACAACACTTCCTTTAGCTGCTGCACAGTAAAAGTGTTCCAGTCTGCCTTATCAATAGCTTGACACAGCAAGGGGTGTAACTGCAGCTCTAAGGGCACAGCAAGAGGGAATGACCAGGAAACGGCAGAGTTCTTAAATAAATGTCAGCACAGCAACCCAGGAGTGAAACAAAATCCAAATCACAACACTCAAGCTACTTAAAGCCAAATGTGGCAAGCCTTTTAAAAATGACACATATGTTGAGCCACACATTTCGCCGTGTTAGCTCAGTTGCAGGCACAGACCTTCGGGCGAAGTTCTGCTGTTTAGCAGAACCATAATATTGTTGGATCAGTGTGGTTACCCCCTGCTGTTAGGGCACAGTGGAAATGCCCATGAGCGTGCCACACCGCAGTGCTATGGTGTGTTATACTGAGCAAGTGAAAAGATACAGGAGTGTTCCATTCCTTGATTTAGACACTGCAGATTTGCTGTCATCTATTTGGTATTTTCGGGCGTAAAACAGTGTGCGGGTTTGTAACCATGTACTGTTTGTACTAGACTTCATGCAAGGTACTTACTGTATATTATGTCACATGATTTGTTGGTATTGAAATCTGCAAATTTGATTTATTTTGTGAGTTTGGCACAGAGTGTTCATGGTGTTTCCCCTTCCAGTGAAACACCATGTGGGGTTTTATTTGGAAAAATATTGTACGTACAACAGATGAATCATTTTTGGATCCTGTTGAAGTGTGCCATAAACTACACATTTTGAAAGATAATGTTGCAAGTCAAGAAAATCACATTTGGCGTCAAACTGTTGAGGTATAAGACTGCAAAAAGACGGAATTATAAAGAGCACGCACTCAAGTTGGTAAATCACTGGATAAAACACATTTGAATATGGAACATAGTGAAGTAACCTTGCTAGCAAGCTGGTGTAGATGACATATACTGTCCAAGACGAAAGATGGAGTTCACTGAGCGATTTTACACAAAACTAAATTGGGCGACAAACCAACAACAAACAGCGACTTGAAAAATAATGTTTCAAATCATGAAACTTGCTTGTGATTCATGGCACAATTCAAATGAGATAAAAAAATTACTTGTCCTTGACAATTCACTACCATACACACAGTATTTTTTCCAAGTAACCGTTGACTACTGTACCTATTTCTAAGGTCTCATGGGGGACACCAGAAGAGGAGGAGTTCTTCCTCTGTCTGTAGTGTTTCAGTTATCCAGCCCCCCCCTCTTTTTCCATCATTGCCAATGGCGTCTGTGAGCCAAACCAACCCGAAATCCTGAATTTTACATCATGCCCCATGTCTTCATGTTTTTACTTTCAGCAGTGACTTTCAGAAACAGATCTAATAATCAGTGTAGTTTCCTTAAATATTTTCTTGATTTTGTTTTTGTAGCTGCTGCCGCTGTGATTGCTGAAGGCCCAGGCCACTAACGGGCAGCTGGGACGCCATGTGTTTGAACAGCCCCCAGATCTTCTACATGTATCTCCGACCAGCACCCAGCAGGTAACGCCATCTGAGAGGTTTTTAAGCACATTCATCAACCTCCAATTTACATATTTTGTCATATTTAACTGATTTTTCAATAAAATGGTCGTACTTTCAGATGAATGCAGAGACCACCAATAAACCAATCATTTTTTTATTTTCCTCTTTTTATGGCCGAGACCACAGCCTTACTGCTGTAGGTCGAACTAAATGGAAAGTATCAGTTAAATGAAAACAGTCTCAGAAAAGTCACTCAATAGGAATTATCAGCCGAGTATTGTTCTTGTTTCCTGTCTCTTTATGGGTATCATTTAGTTGATCACATGTTCACATCTCTACAGTAATAGGGATATACTGTGGATTTGCTTCATTTAAAATAAAGATTCTGAAGTCTCTTCGCTCACTGTTAATCAGAGACCGACTTCAAGCATTAACCCCTGACTTGGAACATTTCAGGGAATTTTTTCCTGCTTGAATACAAATGCTTAACTCAGTTTTCTGTGCAGGTACAAAACTGAAGTCAGTGTCCTGAATTCAGAAACACTTTTCACTCTAGAATTGCAGTTTGAGAGTCTTTAGTAGAAGTGTGTTAAAGTTTACTTTTCTAAAACTGCTTCTCATTAACTCTCCCCCTCAAGCTCACAGCCCAGAACATTAGTGGTGAGGAGGGCGGACTTGCAAGCTTGTTTTCACGCCTGCATCTATTAGAGAAGAACCAAAAGCATCGAAGTAAGAATTAAGATGTAAGGTGAAGAGTGGAAGAAAAACCAGTCGGGATTTATTTGCCGTCTAGCCATAAAATGGATGTAAAACCTGCTGGCACTTAGAAGTTGTTTTCAGGAAGGATGAATCAGCTGCAATCGGAGTTCCTAAAACTTTGATGTGAATTATATTCATCTCGGTATACTGATTTGCTATGATTAGAATAACAACAGACAGAACACGAAAGAACTTGATAAAAGTGCATCATTATAGCAGCACAGGGATATAGAAAGCAAAAATATAATACCAGAATAGCGGAGCTAATGGGGGATTGAACAGGTTGAACACCAGAACACATTAAGCAAAATTATAATAATGAAAGCAGGATGTCAATAAATCATGTGTTAAGCTGTAGGATGAGACACATTTGAAAAGCAGAGACAGATGCTCGTTACACTGAAAAGGTCGGCATACGTAAAAAAAATCAATAAAAAATGTAGAGAATCTTTTTTTAAAAGTGTAAATTATTTCCTTCCTTCATTGTACTCATTACAAACAAGATTTCCATGCGAAGGGTATGTATTTATTTGGATTACCAGGTCTACAGAAAGCAATACATACAGTATATAAAGAGAGTGTGCACTTTACACGTAATCAGTATATTGAATATATTGACATATGTAATGTAATGTACAGGACACACAGATACTGTATGTTGTAGGTTTTTTTTACTCCCCTAAAAACACAAAAGGGAGGTTCAGAAAAAGTACTGATTGTAGGCAAAAACTTTTGCTTATTATTTTGGTGATTTATCCTTCGGTTTGAAGACATAAGAACTTGTAATGGACTGCTTGACTTGAAAAATTGCCCTTATGCAGAGAGTCACAAAACTGCCCTGAATGTCCCCAAAAATGAGACTTTTATCTTTTTATTAAAAATGTTCCATCAGAGGTTTCCCCTCCGTGCCTTCAGTCATATGGAAAGACTTTTTTTTTTCTTTTTCAAATGGTAGATATCCGGTTTTGGAAAAGTTCCTCTCTTGTGGTTATTATACCCACACACAGTATGGGAGCAAGTTGTAAAAACGACATTTTCCTCGCTCAGTTGACTGAGTGTGCATAAATAAAGACAAACAAAATCTGTCTGCCCAGAGTATCCATCACTCTCCCTCAAATTGCTCCTAGTCAAGTCAGTGTGTTTGCGTGCGGGCGTCGCTCTGTGTGAAAAAGATGACTGTGAGAGTCAGATCTCATAGTCTCTCTAAATAGGTGTTGTGTATCCACAGTGTGTGTAATGTTTGTGCAGATCACAGGATAGGACATTCATCAAATGTGATATCCTCATACTATTAATTTCACCAACCAAAGCCAACAGTCAAATATCTGAGGGCAGTTATTCTGTATTTTAGTAAGGCAAGTTCTGCATGTACGATGTAGTTGATGAAAACAAAGGTATTCACTTCACCGGATAGAATAATAAACCCATAGCCCTTTTTCTCGTGTGTTTGTGTGTGTGTGTGTGTGTGTGTGTGTGTGTGTTCGTTCCAGCAGCGAACACCGATGTTCCCTTGAACTTGACCTACATTTACAGAAAAAAATGATCTCTTTTTCTGAATTTATTCATGCACAATCCATTTGTAGGTTTTCAGCTGCACAAACAAACAATAGCAATACTGCTCTCTGTATATTGTTTTCTTGTGCGACGTTGTAATTGCTGCTCTAACCTTATGAAAACACCACAAAGGTCAGTTGTGCCATTTCTGATGTGTACATTGTAACTGATTATGGTGCTAATGACTGCTTGGATGGTTAAGCTACAGGTACTTAGGCATCACAGTTTCTCAGAGACCTCGCACTGCAGCATGTCATACCTGAAAAATAATACATTTTTAACATTTCAGAAAATATTCCTAACATTTGTTAAACTCTCATGGGTTGCCCCATTCCTGTTCTTGTTACACATCTACGACGATGCGTACACAAAGAAAGTACAGATGTTAGATCTGCAGCACAAAACTGTATTTTTCTCCCTCTCAAGCATATCAAAGTGAATGAAATATAAACTACTAAATCCTGGGTAATATTTTTTATGATTTTTCCATCTTGCATTACTGATAGACATTAAAAAAGAAGGCCGAAGGCAAAACAGGATAGTGATTACTTTAATGAAAAACATACTCAGAGGTGACTTTACATTACATTACATTACATTATAGTATATTTTACATCACAATTTTAGATTAATCAGCATACATTGAATGAAAAAGAAACATAAAATGTAATGACTTATTAATGTTTACTACTATGGCTGCTGTACTACTAAAAGATGATGTTGGATTTATAAAAAAAATATAATTGCACAGTGCAAAAAAAAAAACATGAATGGAAAAACTGTCTCGTATTATTGCCAGTCGTGTCAGTGTATAACATTTGATGAAAGAACAATCACAGAAATTAGATAAAACTTTAAACATACAGAGAGAACACATCAACAGAGTAATGTTTTTAGTAAATACAGTTTTAGGTGAATATAAGACATAATTTTGACATCACTGCAGTAAAGAACAACTGTGTCGTACTGCAGGAGTTCCTAATTGATTTAAAACAGTGATGCTCAGTTAGAAGCCTGCGGGTCACATCTGGCTCCAGCTTAAAACTGCCCACCCGATCAATTTCTCGGCTTTAAGAGCCGGTGCCTCGCAGTCAATTCAATCTGTAGTTTTAGGAACGTCATTTAATTGCACTTTATACGGTAAGGTTGGATGGCTAAACAATGAAATGCTTGTAATGTACTGTATTGCTGTACTCTACCAACTCTCAGAACGGACTTCCCCAGATTCTTGGCCAAAGTCAGCCATGCTAAATGGTCGTTCTGTGTTTACTCTGACCTTAAGCAAGGTCATGAACAAATATTTCTACTTGGGAGTATTTCCAGGATTCCACAACAGTCAAAGCAAGCTTAAGAGAAGGATTTACACCAGCGGGGTGTTCTGTGGACCACCAGTATTTATCGTGAAAAAATTAGATGATTTATCAGTTCATTTAATCAGCTTTCTAAGGTTCTGTGTTCCCTCTCCATTTACAAAGTGTGACTGTGTTCACACTGTCAGTTGACTGTTTGAATGTGAAGTACTCTTGATTAAAACCCTGAATAGAGACTGAATTCTGTCAAATGTTGCAGCTGTTTTCAGGTATTTTGTTCACTGCAGAAATGCTAAAATAAAAGATTAGAATACAGTTTGATCTGCTAATACACACGCTCCATTTAGCACTTTTTGCTTCTACATTGCAGTCAACAACAAAGTCAAAATGCCAAATTCTAAAAAATGCTGTGAGTCATAGAAAGCACTGTTTGCAGTTATGTAAAAAGGAGTTACAAACATTGAAGTTTGTCACTTTCCCCCCTCAAAGATGATGCTTGTTATTTCTGAAAACCCTAATTATTGCTATCCATCCTTAATAAATAATGGCAGCACTTGTCCTGGAACATGGTATCCACTGATGTGTAATAGATTTTGGAGATTCAACAACGAATATTAATCTTTTATGTGTTTATTATTTTGATTTGTATTATGCCACAAGAAATAAAAGTTTTTCAAACATTAGATAAATAATTTGCTTTCTCATTTTCCAGATATCTGACGTCATTGTACATTAGAAACGGATTTTAGTTATTTTGTTATTCTCTGCATTGTTAGTCAACAGGTTAAATCCAGTCAGAATGGCCTGATGTTGCACATTAATTTGTTCTCTGTATCTAAGTCTCGAAATTATTGCTATATAACTACATGTAAAACCCTCTCACGCATTTAATATCTTACCGATGCGGATTATTTTACAGCCTCTTCAGTCGTTAATTGTGCAATTAAATAGAAAATTAATTAAAGCGCCGATGCAGTTTTCTGGTGATACAGTAGCACAGTTCAGGGTCCGAAGTTTTTGGAGTTTTGTTGGCTTCTCCATAAAATCCCACGCAGGAAGAAAAAGTGAGAGAATGTGGTTTTTCATCGCCCTATTACTCCTCTGAATATGTTAATAAAAGTGCTGGTTTGTATTTAAGTGTTTTTATGGAATAATTCGCAGAGAAAATAACACGCGCAGCTTTTTAAAAATCACCACTTTAAACAACAAAATGCAAAACACGGAGGAGACGGGAGCTGATTGAAATGTTATTTGATATTCTTATGTTTTATTTATTTATTTATTCATGTTTATGCTGCAGGTAACTGAAGTTGGGCTGAATGTGTGTCATTCTTGCATGTGCGTCTTTTATAAGAAGTTCAGATTCATATGAATTATAATAGGCTTATGAATGAATATTAATAATCGAAAGGGAGCACATACTGCAGTTTCACATCCTTTTTTTTTTTGCCAGTGTAGACTTTATGACAAAATGCATGGCAGGCTTGGCCTAAAAGACTGATGATTAAATAAAAAAATCATCGAATTTGAATTAAAATCAGATTTGAAATCCGATGTTTTGTTTCTTCAGGCTGGACCGAGTAAGGAGAGTCGCAAAGTGCAACTAGAATTTCTGATGTCAGACTCCAAACAGCAGAAAGATCAATAAGACGCGCAGCTTAGCGCAGAGTTAATAAAGAGCATCATCCGTCTGCAGCCAACTGCTTTAACATACTTTTATTATTTACCGATAAGATTAAAGCAGGTCCATAATGAGTTCACTTAAAATAAATGATTGCTAGACCATTTGTCAGTGACTGGATCCCGCTCTCCACAGGTTGATAAGATAATTCGCAGCTTTTGTTTTGTTTCTTCTTTTTTTTGGCTCACCGTTTTTTCTGTAGGATCGGATTTGGAGCCCGCTTATGCAAACGGCTACTGTTTTTAGTTTACGAGCGAGGTGAGAGAGGTGAGGGGTGTCCTCTCCTGAGCACACCCCAGCTCCGTCTGAACACTGCGACTTTGAACTTGAACTTTGTCTTGCTCATCTTCATAATGCCTGCAATACACTGGCGCGAGTGAACCTGCGCTCATTTTAGTCTGCGCATGAATTTGCCTCGCTGGCCTGTCAATCTATCTCTATTCATTTACGCCCATGCGCAAAGAAAGGAAGAAAAAAAAGGAAAAGAAATCCCTATCAAGTGTGATGCACCAGACAGCAGGCGACAGTACAGATTTCCACTTTGGCCAGTCTGTCTTTAATTTGACTCAAGCTTTGGTTACTTTGCACTCCACTATGTTTTTGTGGTACATGAAACGTGACCTGGAGGAAGTTTGGGGATATCAAAACATGGCCGAATTGTTTGCTCTGAACAATTAAAGGCTTTTAAGCCAAAAGCTATTCAGTATTCAGGACAACCAGTCATGTCTATCGCATTATATATAATCAAATATCCAATGTATGCGCAAGAGAGAGATCTGATTTGGACCTATAGAGGAAGTCAGCCATATTTTGAGTCCGACTTTTAAGTCTACGTGCAAGAAATAATAGGAATAATCACTTTCACATATGTGAAGCCTTTGTGCGCATTTATTGTTTTCATGCGCAGTCTGTTAAATTTTGTTTATTAAAATAGGATTGACTATTTTTGCTTTCCTCGCTCTTATAACCAACACCTCATTAAATGTATCATGTTTAATATTACGCATGTTCTTTGCTGTACGTCAGCTCACATAAACACATTCCTCTGCTGCAAGCATCGCGTGAAAACGACTGGCTGATCTGGAGACAGCAGTTGGCAAATGTTTGTACATGCATAAATATTAAAGTTTAATTGCTTTATTTTACCTAAAGCGGTGACGTGTATGGCCTAAAGGGCGTGAGTCAATAGTTGCATAAGTGTGATTGCAGGTAGGCGCACAGAGAGAGATCACATTGCGCACAGAGAATACTTCTGCAGCTATTTCAAGCTGTTTATTACTGTGTGTAGTAATCATCTAATTTCATATAGGCTTAGACCTGCGGTATCAACTTAACACGCATGGATAGTGGTAGTTTATATTAGCAGCCATCTCGAAACTCCCTCACAGACTCACCCTCACAAAGAGCGGAAACACGCACTAACATGATGATGATGTCGAATTTAAAGTGACTGAATTCAGATTTGCTCTCAGTGGCCTCACCGCCATGTTCCAAATTGGAAAGAAAAGCTGCATTGCTGCAGAATTTTGTTTTTTTGACGCCACCTCCTTCTTTATTGGCTCAGGTACAGCAAGTTCCCGTGGATAAATTGTGCGCCCAGACTGAGATTCACATCTTAAATACACCAGTAATCAGTTTAATCCAAATAAGGCTGCTTTGCCAAATGCCCAAAGCATTTTTGTGATAGATATTTACGTAGCAGCGTGGCCTCGGTGTTACTTCCTGCAGCAGTCTGTGTCCTGGACGCCTCTCACACGCGCTCATATAAACAATTTGGATCAACATATTAGGCGCCTTTTACTTTTGCCTTGTTGATATGATTCAGAGTGTGACTTCCTGTGCACCATTTCACTTTAAGATTTCCTCACATCACAGCGAGTTAACCAACAACAAGCAGGTGCGGACATCATTTTCCAGTCCGCAGCTCTTCCAAACCAACAAGCCATGTTGACTTCAGGTTCTTCAGACAGTCACTGCAGACTGCAGGAGGAAGTTGTTGTGCTTAAAATCGCTTTCTGTAAATTTCTCGATTTTTATTTGGTGTCTTCAAGCGAAGTGGGCTTCACAGCGTGGGCTAAATAAACTATTTGCCAGTACCAAATATAGTTTGCTTCACGTTTTACTTCTGAACAGAAACATATAATCTACATGTTATTAATCGTACTGCAAGTTAAGTGGTACAGTTCACATTATATGGTATTCCATAAATTTTGTCTTTACGCAAATGTACAAAAATCGCCTGCATATGAAATATGTGATAAATTGTCAAGAACATGAGGGTACATTTAAGTATAAAAGATATTCAAAGGGGGAAATGTGCATCTTATAGATGAGTTATCAAGGTGATGTGAGGAGCGAAATGTAGAATTAGTTATTTCAGTTTTAATGATTAGAAACAAATAATTATGTATGTTAGAAAATGATCTGCAGAGCTGCAAATGAATGCAAGTTCGTTCACGTTTGCACTCCTCCAGCTCTCAGGCGAAGTTAAAAACTGATATAATTTGCCCTTTTATATACTCGGATTATTGTTTGCGTTCAAAATTAGTTTTTTATTTAACACTACATGGCTAAAGAGTTTCTCAGTGGACTATACAGCGGCGTGTTAAGCTCCCAAACATCCATCGCGCGTGTCCTCAGCATTTTGACACATTGTCTATTAGTCGACATTTACAAAGCTGCATGGTGTTACAGTCTGTAATGCACATTAAGTGGCGTGGAAATATTGCCCTATACCGCAAGCCTCGAGATTTAGGAAGATACCCTTGAAGAAGATTATTTTTGATACAGATTTCCATTTCCAAGGATTTAATTTCCTCCCGCACGTCAGCACAGTTTGCCTAAAGCTGCCGGCTGAAAATGGGGTGACCTTCAAAAATAACAATATTGTCTAAATGGCCCGGTTTAATCAGTTTATTAGAATTGCTTATTACGTTTACAATATACATATTAAGCATTTGAGGGCGTCTAATTTCAAACTATTTTTAAAAATAAATCCTCATCAGTTGCAGCTCCATACAGATCTCTGTGTCAGACAACACATCAAAGCATTAAAGTGTTTAAAAATGCCCCTATGCTCATGTTTGTTCACTTTAACATATAGTGTGAAATATGCCCAGAAAGTTTAAAGCGTTTATTCAGTGAGAGAAGAAGTGAGATGATTAATGATGAACGTGTGTGTCTTTTGTTTTGCTGTCTGGACGGATGGAGCGACCGCCTCTCTTAACTTGAACTTGGACTTCCGACGAGACGCGTCAAACTGTGGATTTATTTTGTCTGCTTTCTCACCGGCTTGACAACCAGACTGCTGCGGGAAAATTAAGAAGTCACTCCTGCAGGACTTTTTGTAAGCGGCGATAAATATAAGTACTGACCACATTAAAAAAACCAACCTATTTATAAATCATAATCAGATATAAGATAGGACAGCCTTAGTCCAACAATAATGAAGAGACATGATTTGAGAATGTTTTGTTATATAACAGTAAATATATCTCAACAAACCATCTTAACACAAAAAAAGTTTAATTATAATCTTGTGTGTATTAACCACGCTCCTTTGGTGTCCCTGCGTCACAGATGCGTATTATCTGATGGCGCCGCGCATTTACAACTATGTCCATATTAGGATATAAGAATACACTTTATTGTCTAAACTTGTAGCCTGTTGCTGTGCAGAAATTGTAATAACCACGTTTGTATCTATTTATGTATTCATGCTTATGTAACCTGTTTTCTAAATTGTACAACATTCTGCGAATGTTTGAGGCTCAAATGTGTGCCAGTGCACCGTTGTTGTATTTCTAACTAATTTAACTACAGTTCACGCTTTTGTCGACGTCATGAAACTACACTTTGTGTGATATAAACAAAGTGCAGAGATATCTTCCTCTTGAATATGGTAACCCTCGCAGTCGGAGTCAAACCACTGATGTTTTAGTAGCAATATGATAAGCGCACTGAATAAAAAGGCTGTAAAGCCCGTGCTGTATTTTGTAAATCCACTTTGGCCTTTCTGTGGCGGTGGTCTGCCAGCCTGCCCTCTGTCCTCTGGGCGCGGCTCCGCCTGGCCTGCTTTATTTTGCGGTTAAGCCACAGTCATCCCCTCCTAGTCTACCTGCTCTGGGTGAGGTTAAACGACTCAAATCAGATGTAAATAAGGCTTAAACTGTAGTGTAGGTATTTTTATTCATACATGGCTTTGCAAAAGCGTACAACAGCTAGATATATTTTTTATTATCAGTGGTAAATAAAAAGATGGGTTTACCTCGTGGTGATTAAAAAACAAACTATCCACCAACATGAACAGAAATACTGCATTTCAGAACAGCTCGAATGTCTAAATAATAAAGCCTGTGGTGCACATCTGTTAACTTATACGATTAAGAATAGTCTGTGTCACATGTATAAGAAGATGTTGGTGGGTAAAGTGAGTGTAAGGGGGTTTACTCCCCCCACACCTCTGTATGGCCTAAACTCGACACTTGTATCCTCTATTCACTGTACGTCGTTTCACGAATACTTAAGATAATTTCGGTTTGCTTAGCAAACATGGCTCCCACCCAGTGAAACCAGATTATACAGTGCTGTAATAGATCTGTGATTTAAAACTTGAAGGCTCGGTAGTTAGTGTTTGATAGAAGTCATGTTGCAAGCCGGACCTGCATTTTAAAATGTGTATATGCAGCAAGATCCTGTGAGAAATGCGACAACTAGGAATGTGTGAATCTTGGTGCGAGCTGAAATAGCAATCAGAATACTCCATAGTATGTTATTTACGCAAGTTAGGTTGAGTTAAAATGTTCCTCGCTTATAAAAATCTCATTCCGTTTGTCACGCAACAACACTGGACTGCCCTAGTTACATATTTTGGACCACGGTTGAGCATTTTCTTGACAAAATCTCGTCCCTTCATGCGCCCTGACTGTTGGCCCAGAAGTCCAGCGGTCTTGGCTTATACCATTATGAACATTTTTGATCGTAAATTAAAGCCAGGCTGAACGGGAAAACACCAGATTGAAATGCTGTTTTAGTTTTGTAGGAATGTTTTCATGACAGTGGACTGTTCTGCAACAACAGTCCACTTACTTACTTACTTACTTACTTACTTACACACACACACACACACACACACACACACACACACACACACACACACACACACAATACGAAGCAAACACTCAGTATTTTGCAGAGGAAAATGTTGCGTTAACATAAACCTTAATGCAAAATACATGTGATGCGCCAGACCAGGAGCGCGCGTCACACACGCGCAACTTCCAAATGAGCTCCAGTCTTGATTTACTATGAGATTTATGCATGCACTACAGTCAGATTTTGTCCATTCAATTAGTCCAGACATTTAATGGGTCCAAAGTTTATTCCACTGAGTCTGACATGTTTATTTACTAAAAATCCTCGAATCCTCATTTTGAAAATGCGCCACGACTATTGGCCTTTATGCTGTTTAAACGTGCGAATCTGTTTGGTTATTTTTGGTTGAGGCAGTCCACTGTGAAGTGAATTTACCACTTGGTTTACTTTGATTATAAAAAATGGTTTTATCTCAAAGCTAAGCCAGAAGCTGGCTGGAAACTCGTAAACACAAACGCAACCTGATTTTCAGCATGCATGGCGCAGACTCTTACCTGCAAGCTGTCACCACATTCTTGGATCGCTACATCGCTTCTTCAAAGACTTTTTATGCCCAAGGATTTGCATCATTCCCGAGACCGGTGAGATAATGTTTGACAAGTAATAGTGTTGCTTTTTACTGGCATTTCTTTTCGGTGTCTAACTTATTGATGGTCTACACATGTGAGAGAGACACGGAGTCATTTTGATGCAGGGAGTGCACTGCAGAAATGGGATTTCCCCTAGCTCAAGGCAAAAGATACTGACTATGGTGGTAATTTCACTTGTTTCCATTGGAGTGTTTTGAGTCATGTGCATAAGAGATATGGGATTTTGAAGTAACTGATTGAGTGCTACAGCCCTGTAGTGCTGCAGGATCGAAATAACACACGCTGCACATATACTGCATGTATATAAGGGCGTATTCCGCGTACATAAGATCCATTGCATCAGTCATGTGCACATGCAGTCAGTTCCTGAGAGCGGAAGCCGCAGGTAGGCAGCATTTGTATGGGGATGGATGCTCTCCCCTCCCCCACAAACGTCCGCATTAGACGGTCTCCCTCCGTCTGACGGGGCCTGTCTGGAAGGACATGATGTCTGGTTGTCAAGATATTTACAGCAGCACATCATGGCTGCTTGTCAAGATATTGATAGTCGTTTCAATTAACAGTTCCTGAAATAAGTGAAACCGCAGCTGAGATGAAATATCGCACTCATGCTGGCAGATTATTTCACGCTTTTTAAGGAAAATATTTTTTTAAAAAGCAAGTGGACAAATATTTGCATTTGATTGCGCAGTATGCTGTGAAGTTCCTCCACAAACTATGCATGGCACTAAAAACCAGCCACCACCTTCAAGTTTTAAACACCTCAGGTGCACTAAAATGGACCCTGCGCCAGTTTTTGTTTTATATTTGTGTAACACCTTTAAGTCTGTGATGACGCAGCCTGCGTTGTTTCAGTGACGCATGGTTACAGATTTCGCATTTTACCCGGCAGTATTGGAATTTGGCCTCAGGAATTTGCTTAGATAACGCTGACAGTCACACAGTCATTAATATTTGTACTTTCGCTCATGGATAAATATTTCTGGTCGAGTTGTAGGAATTTTGACACGTTCTCTGGTGACTAAATAGAAATTAAAACCCAGCTAATTAATTCCATTTTATTTTGTAACTTAATGTAAGATTACAGATGCACATACGCGTAATATCCAAGGTAAATTATAGCATCTGTGCCGCGTAGAGTTAAAGTTTCGGGGGAATTGTGGGTGAAAAATAACAACTTTCATATCAATAAGGTGTCTTAAGTAGTGTATATTCGTGTGTAAATTATTTACTTTTTAAATATGACGATAGGTAGTTAGTGTAACACTAAATATAAAGCTCTGCAATGTGAAATTTGAACATGCGTAATGTAAAAAAAAACCCCACATTCCTTATCCTTTAAGAATCCACCTGTGTGTCTCCAACCTGCCCACTGTTTAGATAACGCAACTAAACGTTCACAATCTAAGTTTGATATATATTTTAATCCATTGTTAATTGTTTTGTGCAGGGCGTGTGTTAAATACTGGCTGAAGTATTGTCACTGTGGTGTAAGAGTGGCTCGCTGCTGCATTGCACATTTTGCTGCAGTGGAAATGCGCCAGACGCTTAAATATTTAATATTAGGCTAATCATTTATTTGCTGTCACCATTACCATATAATAGTGGTAGTAGGTCTTGCAAGTTAGTGATGATAAAGCACTTTATTTATTAATTCTCAAGTGGTCCCATTATTTGAGGTTTATCTTTATTATGTTGTTTTTTCATTTTCCTAAAACATTAATTATAAGAACTAAAAAACCCGTCCATCATGTCAGTGTCAGTTTTGGAGATAACTCGATACAGTTGTGACGTGTGATTTATGATTATTGCAACACAAAGTGTAACATCAAATCATAGTATTTTTTTCTTCTTCTAAATTCATCGTGTACTTTTTTCTCTGAGACTTTGCCGCCTGTTTGACCAACGCTACATCATCCGTGTATCCCTCGGGGGGAAACTATTACAGCACACACACATTTGGGCGTAATCTGAAAGTTAGGTTGAGTGATAACAAAATGCACCTAACTAAAAATAACACACTATCATTCATAAACTAAAAAAAGGCGTGATCTTCTGCAGTCTGAGTTTTCATGGAAAATGTTAGTTTGGAGGGAGCCGGTTTCCTGCAGCGCAAAAGCTGTCAAATTCCTGATCCTTGGAGGGAAAAAAAAAAACACACACACACACCAAGGGATTATTTGGAGTTCCTCTTCTCTTCACACACAGCAAATGTTTTCGAGTAAGGGTCTCTAAATAACAGCTAGTTTGCATGCATACTCTAGTGTGAAGTTCATTCTTGTCTGTCTAGACTCTGATTACGACCCTGTTTGTCTGCGTTTTTTTACCTTGACCTTGGACTTCCGTGCAGCTGCCGTTTGGATGAGCCCTCCGTAGTTGTAATTTCCTTGAGACAAAAGAAGAATAGTCTCTGCTCGAGGAAGGACAGGGGGTTTAGCTTCCGTAGTATACAAATACTCAACGGTGGCCTGATTATTCCCAAGACAACTCAGCAGTGCAAAAATGTTGATAAACTAGGCACCCTTTGTAGGGCAGCTTGTAGCCTGCTTTATGAGTGACTCATGGGATAGGCATCACAAAAAGTCTACTTTATAGACACTTTGCGGGCCTATCCCATCGGTAATATTTGAAACTCTAAAATACAGTTAAGTTCTAAATATTAACCCATAAGTATTGAAGATGAGAGGAATAAAGGGATTTCCCCCAACTGTTGTGGCTGTAGGGCCTGGAGACGAAATGGACTAAAAAGAGGTTTTGTATTTAGCAGAGAACTCCATACCAGTGGCCTGTTCAAATCTGAGGAATGATTCGTGTAAAATAGTGACAGAGGAGTCCATGGGGGGAAATGGTCCGCATTTCTACCATGGTGTCTAATTGAATAAGGTCTGTGCACACAGTCAGGCTGAAAGCGACTCTTTGTTCTTATGTTTTTTTCCTGGAAGTGTCAGCAGCCACTTCTATGTTGTGAATGAATAGCTCAGTGAAACAGAATCATCACATGAATTCGTTTAATGGTCATTTTAGTGGTCACATTGTGGCTTAAAAAGCGTTTCAGCCTAATCGAGAATACAACTGAACACGTCTTTGCGCAGTCATATTGCGGGAATTATTTATAAACTAATGTTTGCTGCCATTAATTGTAGACAATTACTATGATTATATCTTCAAATGAAAGATACACCATATGTGGTGAAAGGTTATTTGTAATGACGGTATCTTACCTGAGCTCTCACCTCGTCCTGTGGCTGTTGATGCTGAGGTGCAACGACACTCCTTCAACACAACTTTGCCAGAACTAAAACTCCTGGTTCTGCCAAACAAACCACACACGCACACACACCCTCTAGATACCAAATAGTTTTTCAGCCGGAGTTATTAATTAAAATGTATCACCCCATGCTCAAGTTGTATCCTGCTATATTTAGACTCCACAATATCAACCTCTAAAAGGCAACATTAATAGTAAATTACGCATTATTACGCCCTGCTGGAACAGTAATAGTCCACAACTAGTCTCAGAATCTCATCTCAGCATGTTAATAGGTGACCCAGTGGCAGCTGTATACGGGTTTAAAGGAAATGCGTCCTTCAGAAAAGCAGTGTTGATAAGATTGGACGGAAACATATTTGCTCTGACAGCACAGTATATTTTTTTATGCGTAATACTTTGTTACGTGGTGGACATCAATTTGACTACAGACCAGGGTTTCCACATTTAAATCATATTCTTTTTATTATTACATTTAATAATTAAATTAAACCTCAGCCGGATCATGTTGCTTTCACTTAGTGAAATATAAAGATTGCGCACCAGTGCGCCAAGCAATATAGGACATGAGATTTAAAGATTTAATTTGTATTTTTATGTGTTTTTATTTTCACTGTATCAACTGTGACATGTATCATATGCTATTATATTCTTTGGCAGTCCTGCAGTCGGCCAAAATTCACAGGTTGTTTTCGTTTGCCCCAATCTTGAAAGTATCCAAACTCCCCTTTAAGGGTGTGGGTCTCGGTGATTTAAGCCAATGATATGACTCGGTGTTCTGCAGGAAAAAACTGTGACATGTGAGGCAGTGGGTCTTTAAAGGGCTGCGCTGCCCCAACTCACAAGCCCAATCTCGTAGGACTTGTTAGCGTATCACGTGCCAGATTCTTAATGAAGTGGACACACGAGGGTCTCGTGTGCGCATGCGCTTGGTGTAAAATGTAGTTGGAAATGAGGTGTCCGTCTTGGAGTAGTCGACTTTTAAAAAGCATCGGCAGCCCCTGATATGACGACTTCGCTGGTTCTGCATCCACGCTGGGCGGACACCTTGATGTACGTTTATGAAAAAAGCCCGAATGAAAACAACCAGAATAAAAGCCAAACAATGGAGGGACTGAGCGGTAATTGCCCTGCGACCCACTGCAGGGACCTGATGTCGCACCCCGCGCTGGGACGACATTCTGGCACCATAGCGACCCACCAGGGCTCCGTCTACTCGGATATTTCTTCTCCAGACACCGGCCGGCAGTGTCCGGCTCCTCAAACATCATCCAGTGCATCTTTGAGCTACGGTTATCCCTTTGGAAACCCATATTACGGGTGTAGATTATCTCATTCGCACAACGTGAACTTGCAGCAGAAGCCCTGCTCGTACCATCCCGCAGAGAAATATGCCGAGCCCAGCACAGCGCTGCCCACGGAAGAACTGTCTACCAGGGCGAAAGAGTTTGCCTTCTACCCGAGTTTCGCCAGCTCATATCAGGCTGTCCCTGGATATCTCGACGTGTCGGTGGTGCCCAGTATCAGTGCCCATCCCGAACCGAGGCACGACGCCTTGATCCCCATGGAGGGCTACCAGCACTGGGCTCTCTCCAATGGCTGGGATGGGCAGGTGTACTGCTCCAAAGAGCAAACGCAGTCAACTCATCTTTGGAAATCACCTTTTCCAGGTACGTAAAAATGATGTTTCATTTTCTTTTTCAAAACTGTCTTCAGATTGTAATTCACATGATAGTCCAGCGGCTTGTAGGCTTTTAATATCTGTGTTATCACATTAAGAGAGCTATTTCAATGAAGTCAGATACCTTTACTCTCCTGGGATGTTATTACTTAGTTTATGAATTTTATTGTGTGAAAGAGCCAATATCAAGTTACAGAGAAGTCCAGGGAAACTCTAAAATGTGCTAAATAAACATACAGCTGTCAAGCCTTATCTCAGTTCATCATATGTTTTCCATAGACTCAAAGACTTTAAGCAGAGATATTCTTCAATTTGACGTTAAAGAAATCCACACATTTTTCCTTTAAGTGTGCGTAAATATCAGAATTGAGTTCAAGAATATTTGCATGGCCCTTTAATGGTTAATACAAATTCAGAAACGGAGCATCTGCTTTCCACAGTTTGTGTTTTTTTTTCTTTCTCGGAGTCATATGATGAATGTCCAGTTTCAGTCACGCAGAATAGGAAGCCACACCAGTGCATACCTTTGCCCCCTGTTTGATAATATAGTGACGAAGCTAGCCTACTGTGTTTGGATGGTGTCAATAAATCTCAGCGCCCTGCGATGTGTGCACATCCCCCTGCATATACCAGGATTCAGTTATCCAAGAGTTGCATTGCACACAGACCTCAGCATCATGTTTCACAAATGTTTCCCAACCACTGACCAGTTCACATTATAACCCAGCCTCGCCTTTTTACTTTACTTACCATCATACATGCAAGATATCTGATCATGGACGCAGGGGCCCGACCAGTATGCAGTTTACAGAGTGTTTACTGGACTGCTTCTTTTTACCACAAGGGTTTATTATCTATTTGCAATCTGTAGGTATTTTAATTCCCAGATAGAAAACTTCTCAGACCTCGCCTGAACCTCTCACGCGACATCTGCCCCCTTTTTTTTTTACGTTGAAAATACACAGGAGCAAGCCACGCAAGCACGGGCACGCAGTCAAATGCGCGCGCACACATGCACAAAAACACAGGAACGCGCTGTCCATGTCTTCAGACATACCATATACACACAAACATAAATTGACACACAGGCACACAAAACTATTTTGCTTTAAAATAAAACAAGTAAAACAGTGACCTCCGCTCAGATATCATAAATTTGCTTGTCACAAAATATTTAATAATAATAAAGATATCATGGAGCTAATGTTTGAATATCCATTTGCCATATTCCCACGAGCTGTGGAGAAATATCCACAACCCCTGACTGTAAAATGACATGGGGGCAAAAAGCTTCATGTCTCACAGCTTGCCACTATTTCTCAAGGTATTGCCATACTTGTCCTGTCATGTTTCTCATTGGCTGTCCTAACTCAGCTTCAGCCTTGGCGAAAGGGTGTTATCCCAGATATTTGCTTACCTGAACAAATAAGGTACAAAAAAGATTCAGAAATTATGTTTACTCTTAAAGGAAATTCTAGGAAGTGTGAATAAATTGTCACCTTTCACTTAAATTGCAACTTTATGTTTATATAAAACTTAAAGTTTTCAATTGTAATCGTGTCAGATCGTGATTTTTTATTTTCTAATCAGGCACTGACCAGCGTAATGCATCCATATTGAGGCTTATTGCAGTTTATACTTACACACTGGTACCCCGCAGTTCAATTAAACATCGAGAGATTTATCCAAGATATCGTTAACGAGGTTTGTTGTAGTAAAGTAGATGGTCAACCAGGAGATTAAGTATCGACATGCAGCTTAAGGAAAAACATCGATCACTCGTCCATTGAAAACAATGCACAATTGCAGTGGCTTTAACTTGATGGTGATTGTTCATTTGCAGAAACAACGGATGGCTTATCGCTGTGTGACACAAACGGAGTGTATTTTACATGAGCGGACTCTCTTAGGCGATTTTATATTTGCGTTCCTACATGTCAGGTGCAGCACACCTGAGATCTTCACTGTAATGCATTTTCTCTGTAGTGTGTCCCTCCATCCCTCAACCCCCCATCCCTACACACACACACACACACACACACACACACACACACACACACACACACACACACACACACACTTGGAGTGTGATTTTGACCTTGAAAATGAAGCGATTTTGAAACTTCTTTTTTCTGTCACGTTAGGTCAGTAATTAAATTTAAACATGTCTCAGTGTGCGTCAGAAATACACCAGTCTTGTCATTGTGTGTCTTGTCAACACATTGCGGTGTTAATTTGCGCTAATATTTTCCTACAATTTTTCCCTTTTTTACCCCTACAGATGTTGTGCCATTGCAGCCTGAGGTCAGCAGTTACCGCCGCGGGCGTAAAAAACGTGTCCCTTACACCAAGATCCAGCTGAAGGAGCTGGAGAAAGAATATGCAGCCAGCAAGTTCATCACCAAAGACAAGAGAAGGCGCATTTCGGCCGCCACCAACCTCTCAGAGCGTCAAGTCACCATCTGGTTCCAAAACCGGCGAGTCAAGGAGAAGAAATTTGTCAGTAAATCCAAGAGCAGTCACATGCACACCACTTGATGAGATCAGCGTCCTCCTTGAAACTGCAACTCTTAACTTCCGACACATCTTGCCATATATTTACCTCTTGCATCAAAAATCCGTGGCTGAAGGACATTTTTGGCAGAGTGGTTTTTCTTTTTTAATTTATCCATCATTTCCATCGACCACGCCACCATGCCCCCTTGTTTTCAAGTTAGAGATAAAGCTCTACAAACTGTGAAAATGTTGAAAATTCACGTCACATTTGTTTTATATGAATGTACATATATAAATATATAATATTTAAAACGATATCTGTATTTCAAAGACAAGTATTGCGTGTTTTTCTTTTCATTTTTTTTCTCCAAGCCAAATCTCAGAAGGACTGATGACATTTCTAAGACTTACAACAAGCAGATCGAAACAGAGGAGACTGGTTTGATGTCATTTAAGAAAGATAATCGCCACATGGACATAATTTGTGGTAATGACAAGTTGAACTTGAGACTTCAACAAAAAGCTCACAAAGAGGACTTTCGAGAGAAAGAAATATTTCTTTTTTTCTTTTTTTTTTTAAATATTCCTTCAGAATTTCAAAAGCTATGTTCCTCTGTGTGGGAAGTGTTCTCTTAAGCCTGGTAAAACAAAGGCTCCTGTGTTGTTAATCTGTATAGTGCAATGCCTTTTTATTTAATTCATATTATCTAGTATGGCGGAACTGTAAACTGGAATACCCCAAGACTTGTATGTTTTCCTTTGTCAGTGAAGGATTCTGTCATGCAACTGGAATGATTGTAAACCATTAAAAGTCAGTGAGTATTACACATAAATGCACAATCGTTTTTAATTTTTTATTTTTTTTGTCTTTGTTAGTGTAGCATTGCAGCTGATCACACGCCTTGTACGAAGCCTGTAATTTCTACTTTCGTGCAGTATGTGAACTGTATTGTGGTGTTGAATTACGTACTGGTAACGTGTTTCATAAATAAATGATGATTATGAAAATGCTTAAATATTCAAGTCAATCAACCCATCCTACTTGCAGCATTTCCTTTCGTTTCAAGTTACACTGGTGTCATTAAGCAGCAGAAGCTCTAACCGCTGTCGTCTTTGCTCTTCAACTTGAGTCCATAACATCAGCAGCGGATGGGCGAGTGAGGATTTTATGTTGCAAAGTGCTTGATTAAGACTTATTGGGCATCCTGGAGTCTTGTTAATGGCTGTAGGAGATGATACAGCGATTACGCATGGTTATTGAGCAGCAGGGCGCGTGCCTCACACTTGCAAACCAAGAAAAATACAAAATAAATCAGTATATTTAGACAGATTTTGACTCCAGATAGAAATATTTTAATAAGACCTGCAGGATCTGGTGTTTCAAATGGATCATTTACAGAAACACACTCGACGGTTGAGAGAAACTCAGCCCAAATCTATCCCGCCCTCATCCCCAACTCCGAGCGCATTTTTAATCAAAGTGAATGCCAAAGAGATTTTACCTGTCACTTGGCACAAGTTCAATTTCAGAATCTTCACAAACAGCCCGAAAGGCAGTAAAAAGCGCTTTATGCGTCAGCTCTCACAGAAACATTTACAGGGTGACCACAGAATATTATTTTCAGACCTTTTCACATTCCACAGGTACAAATTAGTTATTGTTGGTCTAATAATAGGAACATTATAACCCGCAAGCTATGAGAGTTAAACGAACACTTTTCCTTCCCCGTCACCATGCAGTGTATTTAAAGCATTTGTCTACACTGTCATAACTGATTGTGCTTAAGATATTAAGAATAGCCTACATGCGTAAATTAAAATGGCAAAGCCTTTGCATGCGTAAATGTTGCCTGCGACTATAGCGCATGACGCGTATGTGGATTTTAGTTTAACCTGCTCTGTTTCAGTGCGTAAAAGGCACAGGTGAGTTTTGCGATGAACTTGAGGATGCTTTTGTTTGTCACCAGCATGAACTCCTTATTTATTAATCTAAACATGTATTATTAGTAAAAGTACATGCGCTCTGTCTGTTTCTGAAACACACACACACTGAGCGCCAGAATCAGCCAATTGCGCATTGCGGATCCAGTATCTATAGTTTTGTTCACAGCATATATACTTACTATTTATAGATTTGTACTGATCGGTGCGTAAAGGTTTTTTGGTACATGCGGCCCGTGTTACCAAACATTAAGGCCCTAATGTCTCATATGCATATTAGGATACTTCCGTTATGAAAGTGTAAAGAGGAAAATATGTGGAAAATTTACATTTAAACATGGCTGTCCTGAGAATAATCAAAGCTGAAGGTGGTTGAATTTAAGATACTTAAAACTAGTCTATGTAAAGTCTATAATTCCAGTTTTAATCTGAATTAAACATAACGCATATTAGTCTAAAACGTCAGACGTAAATGGAAATAGATACGGCCTCTTTCTTATACTTTAGTCAAAATAATTCACTTCAGAGGCCTAAATATTTTCGCCTGATGGTTCTAATGTTGTAGCTATTCCCGAAACCGTCCCCTCCACATTATAGTTGGCGTGCTGGTGTTTTGTAATTTAATTTCTCTATAGGCGACTCGCTGGTTGGACTGTGGTCACTTTTTCCAGCTCCTCACATCTTCTGAGGTTGTTGATTAGAATCCAAGCCGTCACACTTGAAGTTTTTGTTTGTCTGCTTCCTGGATTTTGTGGAAAGTTCTGGGTCTCCTGATTTACCCTTGACCATGACTATGCAGTCACTTTGACCTTGACATCACAGCAGATTGTGAATAATAAATAGGGGGCTGGACACCAATGCTGGCGGTTTGTTTGTAGGCAAACAAGGTGTTATTTCCCTGTCTAGACAGCCGGACTTAATGGCATGCCATAAATACATAAAAAAGGGGAAGTGTACCGATATCCTCTGACCTGCATTTCTGACCATCTCTCAGAGCTTTGCATTAACATTTGGGCTCTCTTCTTTTGTGTGTGTGGGTTTTTTTTTCTTTTGCAGAAGTCCACTAAAAGTAGTTGCTCTGGCCCATGCACTCTGGAACCGCCAATGGTTTCATGCACTCATCATGAGGTGTGTGTTATTGACCACGAAGGACAGGTAGGACTTTTGACGTCTCACACCAACACCAGTAATCCGCAGCAAGCAGCCATACTGTCTACACAGCGAGAGGAAATGGTAATACGACGTCGCCCACAATATAACGATTAAAGGTATGGCCGTTTTCTTCCTACTATGGCAGCAGGCCTGCGTGGACTTTGTTTTATGACTGCTTAGCTCACAACAAACAATTAACATTGAGCAGACTGAATTAACGTACGGAAATATGACGGATAATATAATTGTAGCTCATTTTGAAATTATTATTTTCTTCAAAGTAAAAGGCGTGTAGCGGGGATGAACTTGGGACAAAAATAAGCCTGCTTTAAATATAATTTATATATTTAAACTTCTGATATTAAGGAACATTATGACAAAAAATATCATTTTGTAAAAGTTATATAGCAGTGGGTATTAAATGTTTGAGCGGGGATTCTCCACATAATCTCAAACAATATATTATAATTAAACTGGCAGAATATGTTGATTATTTTTAGTTATAATTTAAAGGGCCAATTTTTGTTTTAAATGTACATGAATGTTTACATTTTAAATCCTTTAAGCAATAATACATCCTACAATGTATAAATATAGTAGTATACGCATATTTAAAGCAGTTTTGTTTACAATTGAAGAAGAAAATCTGGATTTATATTCCGTGAAATAAACTCAATTTCCTGGAAGTTAATTTTTTACTAGTATAACTCGTCACCTCAAGTAATCAAACACTATACGCCCGGGATTAACATTTACTATGCCGAAAAAAGGACGACCCAGGGTAAACTCACTTTACCTGACAGCATATTTTCAATAAAAAACAAAATATACAAAACTAAAAGCTTTTTAGACGCTTTGCACCCTCACCAGCCGCTGGTTTTACCTTGAAAATGTAAAATGTATAAGAAGTTGCACTGCTTTTTGGCTGTGTGTGGAGGCGTCAGAGCTGCAGGCCGCTGTCAGCCACACATATGAGACAGGGGGCTGATAACCTCTGGTGGTGACCAGAGGAAAATATCAGGAAGTGCTGCAACTCTCTCTCATTTAGAGAGATTTTAGTTTTTCACTTCACTCAGTATGTTTAAATGATTGTTATGACTCATTTAGCTCAGGGTTGCTACTTTTTTTCAGTGTATTTGACGGTAAATATTGAATTTGGAGTTTGACAGCTGTTATTTTGATGCAGAAGTTTTTCCTCACTATTAAAGTTGCAGCTCTGCTCATAGTGAGTGGTGCAGCAAATAGAGAAGTTACAGCTGAAGCTACGCGGGTCATAATCGCTGTCAGATGTTTTGTCATGGGATTGTTGTTGAGATTTTATTTTATATTAATGCAATCAAAGCATTGTTTTGGGATTTCATGGCTCCGCTGTTGCAATATACCCGATAATGTGGACATCACATGTCGGAGCAACAACAGAGAGCAAAGATAACCAGGATCTGATGATTCTGACTTTAAATTATAATGCATTTATTTATTTTTCTTTGATGTTTCTGCAGATATGATCTGCGGCTATAGAATTTATTTAACAAATTTGACCGCAGTGTTGTTTGAAAAGTCACATTGTTATAAAGTGCTTAGTTTTTGTGTGTAATTTGACTGACCACATGCACCGAGCGTGGTTTGAAAATTCATAATTTAGTGATCATGAATACACAGTGGGTGAGCAGTTTGTTTGATTATTTGATTTTTCTACATCACACACACACACACACACACACACACACACACACACACACACACACACACACACACACACACACACACTAAAGTAGTTCACTCTAGAATTAAAAATTAAATTATTAAGTGAGTAAATAAAATAGTATTACCTTATTTGGTCAGATGCCTTGTGGCAGTTTTACAACTTTATACAAAGTGACCGTCAAGTTCAAATGTTTCTATCTATCAGATGACGCAATGGCTTTACTATTAATGCTAGTTTGCGATGTTTAATTTGCATATATCTACACAGGTATTACACATATAATATAACTACTGATGCGTGTTATATTTTTATGGAGACTTTAAAATTTAAATTATATTATCATTGTTTCCAGATGGATGTAAACTATCCTTAATAAACATTTTTAAGTCATATTATACACTTTTTTCCTGCCTGATGTTAGTCAGAGAGTATGATTTAGCACAGCCGCCTGAAATATCGTCTGTTGTAAACAAATGAAAAAGATCAGCCAACGCTTTCAACTTAAACGTTGCCACTTTTGTGGGATCTTTAGGCTTCCCTTGGTGGTTTGTTTTCCTTGAAGGAAGCTTTAAAAGGGTTGCACAAGGCTATAACTGTGGCAACCTGCCCGCAGAGAATCAAAGAGAGAAAAAGGGGAAGAAAAGCCCTTTGTTTAGGCTATTGCCCTGTCTGGACAGGACCAGTGGATTCCAGGAGGGTAATTTCAATATCGAGCAGACAGTGTACTAGACAGTGACCTTGACAGTGCTATATGCACCGTTTTACCAAGTTCTTTTTTGACTTTCGTTTTGCTAAATGAGAGCACAGGGCCTGTGGCTCATGGTCACACATGACATCATCGCAGGGCTTAAGATGCACTGAACAGACGATCAGTTGTTTGAATGTGAAATGCGGATCTATGGAGGCGCTGGGATCGGAGGCGTGGAGAGACGAGGCAAGGAGGCGCAACACATGGCCTCTTCCTCCGAGGTAAAGTGGCGATTTAAGCCTACAACGTTACTCATGACCATCCGGGCCATTTTGTTGTAAACATCACACTGCACTGTTTTGCTTTTGGTTGCTGTTATAATAACAGGAGAAGTGATACCAACACACACCCCTAATTGCTCCTCATAAGACTGAGGCACAAGATATTATATTGGAGTGATGTTGTGCTGCATTGCAAGACTCACTAACTAGATGCAAGAATGTACAGGCAATGAGTCCACAGGACAGACTGACACCGCAACGGATCCCTGAGTCTTTCTATTTAAGGCTAGAGCAGGGCCCGATGCCTTTGGGTTAGGTATGGTCACAAGTGACGGATGCAGCTATCAAATATCGGCTGACTTGCAAATCGTTTCCCAAACCAATGTTTAAATGAATGCTAATGTTCTCACATAACACTTCATTGGCAAAATTGTTGCACGCAACCAGCGCCACTCAGCACGCATGAGCAACCCCTTGCACATTTTCTGCAAATCCCTCACTTCATAATAACAATTATTAATTAATTTAATCAGCCTGTTTATTTTTATTATTTGGACTCATATCAGTTATTTTGTTTGCAGGGTGCCATGTCAAGAAAGATGATATGCTGCTTTTTAAATCAGTGAAATAGCTATCGGCGCATGCTGGAATATATTCACATTATTTTTATGACCCGGGCTGTTAGCCCTCAGTTTAAGCTGCCACAGCATAAAACGCTGTTTATTCTATTTTATTGGATTTAATTTATTCGTCTTTTATTCATTTAAAAGGAGTATTTGAGTTCAATATCAAGTTCAAGCCACCGTGACTGTGCGTCGTGAACTTGAGTGGATTGACGGCGACGTACGTGCGCGCTTGGTTATATTTAGGAGTGCGTGTCATTGATGAGTCAAACTTTTTGTCCTTGGCTGAGTCTCACTTGTGTTTTTTTGTGTTTTTTTTTTTTTTAAATTGCCATAATTGAGACATATAAGCAGCTCCCCACTGCTGAGTTATGAAAACTTTTGAGATCCATAAATTGATTTTGTCTTCCTTATATTTAGTGGAGAGGAGGGGCGGCGCTGAATTATGGATTTATAAAGGGGAAGAGGGACTGGAAAAATAGTTGCTGGACTGGTATAACATAAGAACGCTGTAAAGTCTTTTTAGATTATTTTTTCAATTAATGCTGAGTGTGCAGACCCGGGGGATGAGCGTAAAAGACAAGGGTCATTCATAAGAATGTATTTGAGGATGATAGTTGTGCATAGCGACCTCATCAGAAATTCTTACGCCAGCTGTTGGCAGGATGCCTGGTGAAGTTTTCTGCAGAAAAAAATGCACTATTGTGGAGTGTCTGAAAAGTTTTTTGTTGGGTAAAAGAGGCTTATTTGTCAGAACAGAGGCATGGCTACAGTGTACTATATCACATATTTGTTCAGTGTCTTCAGAGCTGCATCTACAAATCAACTAATTAGCGAGATATAAAGCAGAGAGACTCTCGGCTGATTGAATCAGTTAAGTGCCCTCTGATATCTTGTAAAATTCATATAAAAGAATTGTGAGAGGTATAACAATCCCACCAGAGTTTGGCTGTGAACGTTTATTGGAGGTATCTGTTAAAGTTGTTCATGTGAGGTGTACTAGGGAATATTATGTGAAATATACCCTCTTAAAGTAACCTTGTAGAATATCGTCCTCTTTTACAGAGCCAGTGGCTTCAACCTGCTGACCCCGTTACTGTAAATATGAGTAGAGTGCGGCAATGAGCATCAGTCTTTTCTTAAAACAAGCTTGTAAACTTGGGACATCACAGCTTTATGTGACATGGAATTCAACCATAATTTGCTAGAAAACAAGATGTCATATGCACCCTCTCCTTCAAGAAAAATAGTTTTCATAAGAAATAGCATTTTAAAAACTTTTGCCAGCTTATAAAGATATTAAACGAGGCCATGGACAGTTCCATGAGTGTAAAAGGAGACGCAGCCCGGGCTCCTTTTGGACTCAGCATGACTCAAGTGAAGAAAAACAAGATTCTACATTTTTAATAAAAGGTTTATAGTATTTTTAAAAAGCATATAAACCCCTGTAATACAGAAGTTAATGTTTTGTTTTGTCTGAGATGGACCGAGTGGGTGGTACCATGTGTAGCAGAAGTTAGCCTGGACACGTGGTTTGGGGATGACCAATCAGGAGCCCCTCCAGGTTTAACTATGTTAAATGTCAGATTGCAATAAACTAGAAGCTGTTGGTCGGGCCCGCGGAAATGGGCGAGCATAATCTTCTTAATCCAGGGTTTGTGGGACCTTTGGTAAACATCCACACTGGAGACACATTTTACTTCCCGAATTTTAGAGCCTCAGGGGGACAACTGGCGGGGCTACCGTCGCTCTCCTACCCGAGAAGGGACAATGTTTGCTCCCTCCCGTGGAATCCTTCGGAGCCGTGCAATGGATACTCTCAATCCTACTTTAGCAGCCCCGTGTCTATTAACCCTTCTTTCAATCGGTCGTGTGAAATTAGCAGACCAGAAGAGGGCAAATGTTATTACAACAACGGCAACGGGAACAGGGAGACCTGTTCAGGTGGCAGCAGCCTCAAACGAGAGGATAGGGCGAGAGACACATCATCATTAACATCTGACCACGGGATGCACAGTGGAATAGGCAGCACAGCCGCCTTCTCCAAATATGATTATGGGACCGAGCAGCTAACGCAAGACCCGCCATCCTGTCAGTCAATGGAGTCCGACTCCAGCTCCTCTCTGCTCAACGAGGGCAGCAAGCCTCCATCCAGCGACACACAGACCCTGGTGTCACCGGGAAGCCATTCAAGCAACATAGCCGCAAGCGGAGGTGGGTGCTGATTTCTTTTAAACCACAATTATTAGAAACTCACGGTTCACATATTATTTATAAGAGACCTGCACGTAGCGTACACTTGCGGTATTACACCGTCATTAGAGCTAGTTATGTTGATGCACAACTTGCAGACCGGATCAGCCTGCAGGGCACTTGCGTGGTGTGCAGACGCCGCTAGGGGTTGCCCTAAAATGCCTCACGCGCCATGTGGTTGTGTACAGTTACAGATAACCTCACCTAACCATGATGCCCGCTAGCTTTTGAATAAATGATCAGTCAGTGCATTTCCACACCTTAGACAAACTGTGCACAATAATGCTTGGTGTATTGTTCCACTTTGTATACACAAATTAGCGCAGTGATTTAAAGAGGTGAGGCGCTTTGCTTGACTGCATTGAATAGAGAGAGTTTTCTTTTTAATGACTCGTAAACAGAATTAATATCTGTCGCTGTGTACTCAAGAGTCATTTAATATGCTCTGAAACTCGCAAATAAGTAGGGGTATTTGCAGGCACGGCTTAATTATCACGTTAATGCTACTTTAACTGCGACAATAAAACTTCCTGTGACACAAACCGCTGTATACTGGTGGTCTCTATAGAGGGGGCTGAAAAAATACATCACAAACACGCATGTTTAAAAATTGTACAAAATTGAGCAGTCTCTGTTGATCCTGACATCTGTTTTGAGATCTGATATGTCCAGGCAGAGACCAAAACAAATCCAGTATTGGCTGTGTGAGTGTGTGTGTCTGTGTGTGTGTGTGTGTGTGTGTGTGTGTGTGTCTGTGTGTGTGTGTGTGTCTGTGTGTGGAGGAAGTGACAGCTTCCAGGGGCCAGTTCTCTAAATCTTTGCATCTGGGATGTTATGCAAAACACAGAATCTTCCCCAGATGACTGTAATACTCCCTGTATTTCCGAGGCCGCAGACATTGTTTTTAGAAACTGCTTTATCTTGATACTGCTTTACCTTTATAATATAATTACTTGAGATCTATGATTCTCTGATTGCTCTGCAGCTTTCTGCTCAAATGAATGTTAAATTCACTCAGCACACAGACAGGCAATTACCCAAGCTTCCCCTGGACAACTGACGCCCCTGTGGGCTCCCCATAACCTTGGAGGTGACCGTGATTTTGCAACTGTGGTGACTAATCCGCTGTATGCCCCCTCCTCCTCCTCCCTCTCCCCCCCAGGTGCTCCGTGGTACCCGATGCACACTCGGACCAGAAAGAAGCGTAAACCGTATTCCAAACTTCAGCTGGCTGAGCTAGAAGGTGAATTCATGCTGAATGAGTTCATCACCAGGCAGCGGCGGAGGGAGCTCTCCGACCGGCTGAACCTCAGCGACCAACAAGTGAAGATCTGGTTCCAGAACCGCAGGATGAAGAAGAAGAGACTCATGCTGAGGGAGCAAGCTTTGGCCTACTTTTAGAGATGCGGCAGAAGGTGAATCGATAGGCAGTAAAAAGCCAAGCCTTCTACGCTCCCTTAGGTCTTATTTCAATGCATGCACTCATCTATCCATCTTTTACATTGCAGGCAATTATTACAATATTTTTCGGATATTATTTGTTTTTCTCAAAGGTGCGGGCCACACAAGCCCAAAAACAATCCACTATCTGGCATTCAAAGCTACAGTCTACATGTCAGACTGCCTTCATGTCTGGTATAATCGCACAATAAGCTGTGAGAATGTGTTTTTTCTGTGTAGAGAATATGTCGTCGAGCTCAGTTTGGGGTGACACATAATGACAACATCCTTTTTGTTCCATGTTTAGTCAGAGAAAATGAGGAGGGAGCGAGGCCACTTGGTAAAATCTCAAAAATAGGCCTAAAAATAGCAGTGAAGTCAGAAAGACAGAGAAGTGACTGGAGCCGCACCCGCGCAATAATTTCTCAGAGGTTACAAACTGATCAAGAGGAATCTCCCTCCCGATTGCTTAACACGTCCAGCGCCATAATTTTCTGGGCAAGATGTATATCATCCTTATCTTCTTTGCATAGTTTTCGCCACGCTTTGTGGACACGTTCACGGTCACGGGCAGGAAGTCTGGAAGTCTGTGTGTCTGCATGAGCAGAGGGGGGAACTAAAACCGCAGTGTAATCCATATCGATATCTTTATGACTGCGCATTGAAAAAAAATGAATTGCCATGACTTCGTTCATGTGCTAACAAGTTTCTAAAGGTATTTTTCTTACTTTTATTACCTTTCAACTTGTCTTAACAACAACCACAGAATCCTGCATGGGTTGCATTTCTTTTAGTTAAGTGAGATCACCGTCTTATTACGGTTTTGAGCTGCTATTAAATGTCCACGTCCAGATTGTACCCGTTAAAAAATAGTATATTCAACAATAAACTCGCCAGGATCTGTAATGGAAATATCCACGCGTACCAAGTACATTTTTAGGCCAACTTGGTTAAACAAGGGAACCGCCTAAAGTCGCAAGTGGCGGGGGAAATACGTTTTTAGGCCTAAAAAGAACATTTCTGAAACTTGGTGCTCGTCATGAAAATAAATATGTAGAAATTTAGAAAAAAAGTTAATCATAGGCCTACGTGTGTGCTCCCTTAATTCGGGGCGAATGCAGTGCATCATCTGTCATGTATAACGAGTAAGCTATAGCAGTGAAATGTATTTGCAGCATGTTATTGATGTGAAATAGCTATAAGTCATGTTCTGCGGGCCACTTTTTCTGTAAGTGACTTTTTATACTTTTTTTTCTCTGAACAAATCAAAAGCAAACAACCTTAAACATTTTTGACACAAACGTCTACAAAGAATGTATTATTATTATTATTATTATTATTATTATTGTTATTAGGATGGGAGGACGGAGGGCCTATTAGGCCCACTAAATGTACTTGCTCTTTGCAACGTGCTCAGTGTTGTCACTTCCCTTACCTTGTACTCGTGTATAACTTTGTAAAATGAAATTACATATGTTACTATTTGCATCCTGTCCGAGGATCCCTTATCGCTATGTAATAGTACGTTATGTTATTGATCGTCTTGTACAATATCGCATTCCATATTTTCCATGCCTATTCGTGGTTGTGAGGGTTGGATCTGTAGGCCTATGATATCATACTGCCAAGAATGGATATAAGAAATGGTATGCAACAAGTTTTACCATACATGACATTTAAAGAAACCCTGTTTCAGTGTAATAGCTGTTTGTTATCGTCCTTTTATTTCGTCCCTCATTGCATTCCCTTCTTTGCGCTTGTAAGGATTGCCACGTTGTCTTGTAAAAGTAATAATGATATGAATGTATATGCGTAAGGTCTTCAATAAACAGAATATTGAAACGTTTATTGGTGTTACCTCAGTCTGTCTTTAGGGTTGCCTCTCTCAATGTTGTGCTTTAAAATCAGCCTTTTTTTCTGAGCGCTGACTGGTGGGATTATTTTATTAGACGTGACCTGTAACAACAGTTTTAAAAAAAATACATGTGGCCAACGCAGTGAAATGAGCATTAATGGGACATTTGGAAGTATTTGAGGGGGTGTTTTGTTGGCACATAATTGTACATGCTGTGAACTATAATCAATAGGAGCCCACACAGGTTGGCCTTGTTTTACTGTGGCCGCTCACATGCAAAGGTATGGCTATAGGTGGCTATGACAGCTTTCCATGCAAAATGGCGGCCAGATGCATGTGTCAAACCCCATCTTGCATTGAATATTATTTCACAGCAGCCTGGATTACTATCACAACTATACAACAACTGCATTAGTGTAAGCAAAAAAAAAACAATTTTCACATTTTTTCCCTGGGCTTTCCCTTCAAGTTCGACCTAATCAATGTCACCGGTATGCTACAAGCCTATAACGGCGCAGCTAAACACGCAATAGCTCTGTAAAGCAGTAATAGGGTTACACCCCAGTGCTCCATATACTCAAGCCTCTTGGTCTGGCTGTGCATCCTGTATCTTCTGGTTTGCATTAGGAGATTTAAATGCGTGATAATAACACATAAAAACGTGGTTTATGAATACATGCACACAGATCAGATAGACAGGCTTTCTACATCTTTACAAACGACGGCGGTTTGATGATAAACCCATATCTAAAATCCACAAAGCTCTCCCTACTGGCAATGAAGTGTAAAGCAATGCAGGGCTGTGCAGTGTTTTCCTTTCAGCCAGCAAAGGAAGCATAAATGCGTCTGTCCCCAGCAGCTTCCAGTCTCAGTCAGTTGAAAGCAGGCCCACTGGAAACTGTACTGTCTCAATGTTGAGATCAGATGTTGGCTTTTCAGTGAACTGTGAACGGCCGCTGCTGCAACCGGCCTTCCTGAGCTGGTCTGTGCATGATCACAACACAAATACACACAAGTAAGATGACGTGAGCTCTTTACTAGACACAGTCTTCTTATATGCTGTATTAAGCCGTTTGTCTGTTTATCAATTAAGATATAAGATTCAGTGAGACAAGAAACATTAATGGCGCTGAGTGTTGCTTCTTGTATCTCATAGCCATACTGTAATGATGCTGACAGACGCTTCTGATATTTCTGCCTGATTACTTTGCTCCACTTTCCCAAAAATACCCTGCTTATGTATCCGTCAACATAACGCATGAAGGTTCCTTGAGTATTTTGAGTATTTTATATATAGTACATGTATAAGATGAATATAAGAGCTGTAATAACCTCCATGAAAGAAGAGGGCCGCCTGGACGCGCTGCTATTAGATCGGGCACAATGCGTCATTTTGCAGATATCAAAAATAATATTAATGATAATATGCTGGTTTCATATGTAAATATTATGCACATCATGTAATTTACTAAATTTGTTTGTGAATATACAGTATATGTCCAGTCAAAATGAGACTAGATATAAATATGTGGCATCCACTGGTTTTATGTTTTGGAAAAATGCTCTCCATGCACATTTACGCATGTGATTAAAGGTGGTTTGAAGAGTCATTCCTATTGAATACCCACCTAGAATATGATCATATATATCAGGGGAGATACATGCGTCTGAATTTGAATCATTTCCTCCGTATAACAAGAGAAATACAAGCGTAATGTTTTGATATGCACCCTTTTACGCACTGACGACAGCATTCATATGTCCGTGTATGTTTTCATCCAAGGAAATACACAGTGCATTAGTTTTCAAGTGGCGCCAGGCTGATGCAAAGCACAACCAGTAAGTGTACCCAAGTATTTGCCGCGATATGATAATAACAAAGCCTATGAAATAATACTGAGATCTTAAATTGCGTGTGTTGAATTTGATCATCCAGAGGACATCATTCATAACAGCTCCAATCTTTTTTAGCCTATCAAACGCGCTGTTGACCATGAAAGGAGATAAAAACTAGTCTTATGTTTGTGTGTTGCCTTGTTAAATGGCTTAGAGGAGAATAATAGATGCAAAATGCACCATGACGCTGCTGACTGTCCTGCAGCACCTCAACCATTATTTGTAAAAGAAAATCCTCAAGGTCATTTGTGTTCCAAATATTGTCTAAAAACTGTAACAGGCTACAACAAACCTTGTACGTGCACGCGCTGATGAAATATAAACATCAACAAATGCAATAACTTAATTAGATTCAATTATTTATATTTGTAGTTTTATACGCTTTTGTGCTTGTAAAAATGCGCAAATGGAAAGGAGAGTGAGAGATATGGAATAGAGAGCGGGAGAGAACAGATATTAACCAGGATCCATGATTTTTAATATGGATATATTATAGTAGATTAGCATTCAGTTAAACGAGGAAAGTGTAAACTTGAATTCACAGCGGCAGAATGTGTTAATACAAATGTATTTTGACAGCTAGAGAGCCAGTGTAAGCATCCCAACAGCTCACAACATTGAGCACAGCATGAATCGCGCTTGCTACCAAGATTAAATGATGCAAAAGGTGGTTTGAGCTTTTACAGGCTAGTTAGGCGATTCCTGTGTAAAACGGTGGGATTATTTGGACTGAGTAACATGGCAGTCTGCTCAACGGATATCTGAACATGTAGTTTTAACTTGAACTTCAAACCAGACTTATCTGCTGATGTTACGCGTGACTTTTATGTGTATCCTATTTCCTTTGGGTATTGCTGTCCTATATTTTGCTTTTGCTTGTGACAATCTTATGTTGGAAACGTTTTGAGAGCTTTCACGTCCGAGAAAACACTAAACACTGGACCTCGTCTTTACCTGCCATCCCTTCTATCCAGAAGCTAAAAATGATCACTGCATGACAGCCAATATCAGTTTACACTTGTTTGTCTTGTCTGTATTTCAGTTATTATGTATAGTTTAATTCACTGGGAATCAAAATAACCACAAAAGAAACCATGGCGGAAAACCTCACGATATTTGGATTGTAAAACAGGATGAAATCTCAGCTGGCTTTGCAGGTCTTTACAATAGGTCTTTCACTGCTCCTGAGCACTTTTGACTTTGAGACTGGCTAAATCTGTTTATGGCGGCCTGTCTCAGCGTCCCAAAGGTCAGTGAGCTTCACAGTGCCCTTCGCAGAGAACTTGTGTGGCATGTGGTCTACGTCCCCCGCCACCCCTCTGCCGTTTATGGTACGAAGCTGGCTGGAGAAATAGAAAGCAATGTTATTCCTGCTAAAGTGTGTGTGTGGGGGGGGTGTGGACGTGCGGGAGAGTGCGTGGCGTGTGTGTGTGAGTGAGAGAGTGTGTGTTTTGAAGGAGAGTGTTAATATGATAGAGAAAGAGAGGATAGGCAGAATGCTTAACATGAAAGATCCATATCGTTTCACTCCTTTCAGAAGTGTTATATATTGATTTTGACATGATATGAAATGAGTTCTCTATGAGCTCCATTTTTCTGAAATGTACTGTCTTATCAATTTGTTTTTCAATAGCATCGCACGTCAAACAACCCCTTAATGCGGGGTGTGAAGGTTTCATTGCTGCCTCGGAATAGCCGGATTCCTCTTACACCAGTTGTCTCTGATGGAAAGAAGGGAGAAACACATATTAGTATTGACAGTGACTGAGGCCGCGGTTGCACATCAGTAGCGGTTTCATTTTGTTGGTCTTGTATAGCTTATTGACGCATCATTGCCATTTTTAATTTGGTATATTTGAAATCTTGTGACAGCACAGTAAGATTCTAAAGAATATATACGACATTTGTCAGCGCCTGAATAAATAACTTGCTCAGTAATATTTACACAGCAATATCTAATCTCAGCTTTTAATCAGGTATTTTAAACGTTTTGAATGAATCGTTTGATTCCTCTCTTTTTTGCTGCCTATGGGGCATTCTTATTTAATGTGTTGTATTTTGGTGGTGGGCTATCCTCTCCAGGCCGACGCTGAAGGTCAAGTATGCAGCACAGAGCTGCACAACCGGCAGTGCCTGCTCAAAGCGCTCACAATTTTTATACAAGATGGAAAATTATGTGTCACCTGTTCAAGTTTGTCCAGTATCGGTTCCGTGCACATGCACTGTAGCCTGGACCTTTTTTGTTTTCTATAAGAATATCAATATTTTTATGTTCAGTATGTGTTTAAAGGCCTGGCTCTGAGGAAGAGTTTGGAAAATCTGCAGCTCAGACGGCAAAGCAAACAGTAGGACTAAGTGTTTGAGCAGGCATTTCAACGATATCTGAGTCGGTAGCGTAAAGCTCAGAGCTTCTATTTTGGGTCCACATACTGAAGCGCTCGTGTGCAAGGCCAGCGCAAACTTAAATAATGCATTTTGTCCCGACGGTGCAAAAAGAGCCAACCTAGTGCGCGCTTCGCCCCCATTACAGCAAATGTTCTAAATGCAGGATGAATTCGCACTAATTGGAGACTTATTAACAAATAAATTATATGCAATTATAGGCACTTATTCCATTTGTCACCTGATTGCCCCCCCCTGCACGCACAATGCAGAATATTTCTTACAACACAGACGAGCTTTAACCAAATAATGAAAAAAAACCATCAAGTGAAACGTTTGTGTCTGACAAAAATTCAGAATATTATTGCACATAAGCAGGTTATGTAAAAATATTATAAAACTCAACATTTGTTATCATTTTGTTATTGTCACCACACCAAGTGCATAGTCTGTAAATCAGCAAATTCCAAAACAACCCATTGCGTCATGGTCCGCAGTCTGTGCGTAATTTTGTGCCGTCTTGTGCGTAATTTCAGAAAACGTATTAATTGGACAGTTAGTCAACCCTGAATTGTTTTCAAACGCTGGCCATATTATCCCCGCTGATTTTATAAGGTGATTCAGATATTTTAGATGATTAACTGTGCAGCTAATGGAGGTCTGAAAATATCTTTTTTTTAGACTATCCGCATGTGACAGGCCATAGCCCCAAGTGCTTTCTGCACATAAATGCGCTTTATTTTGACGTTTGTAGAGTGACATCAGCCGTGGAACCAAGAGCCCCTCCAGCAAAATATCAAACAAAAGCTCACTTTTCACTTATCTAGATTTGTTCAAAAATAGATAGGATTGTGTATTCACTCTCCCTCTGCTCCCTGGTTTGCCAGGCATTTCCAGGACATCTGAATAACACATAGGAGCTGCAGGCAGCAGTCACTATTGGGCGATTTCTCGAGATGTGAAATCATTTAATACTTCTAATAAAAAAAGTTAACACATTGTTGTGAAAGCTTTATGTCCTAGTGGTTGAAAGAGAAATACACTCTGGAGATTGCTCTAAATGTAACAGCAACACACATCCTTATCTCGTAAGCTATTGTTGCCACCACAAACGCTTCACGCTAGGTGCATTCACTGAGACCTCAGTAAAAAAAAAAAACAAGGCTCTTTAGTGTTGCTTGAAACTGTTCGCAGCTCATACAGCCAAGTTTAACTGCCCGACTTACATCCAATTAAACTTATCTAGGCCATGAGGGGACAGTAATATGATTACACAGGCTTCCCACATTTAGCCTTGACTTCAGCTAACTGTGCAGCAGTGTCTTGGTGAACTGCGCCCATTGTGTGTGTGTCTGTCTGTCTGCGCGTGTGTGTGTGTGTGTGTGTGTATGTGTGTGGTGAGTGTGTTGTATCCTTTGGCACAGGATTTATCGACGCAGAGCCAAAACACTGCAATATTTAGGAGCGCCATTTTTGAACTGAGACTTGTTCTTAACAAGAGGTTGACACCTAGGTTAACCATTGTAATTATGGTGCTAGGTAGCAATACATAGCTTAAATTCCACAGACACAGTCGTAAAGTTAGTGCTCCAACAGTGATATTTAAGCAAAGACTGGCAAATGTTTAGAGCAGCTCCTCTCTCACACTCAGCAGAACATTTCGACTATGACTCAGAATAGCTGGAACATATATTTAAAATAGTGTTTATGATTGTATTTGTCCTTATAAGACTGAACAAACACAGGACTCATATACAACCCCTTTTTGCGCGCACCTCTGCATACACTTAGCCTGCTCATTTGGTGCAACCAAATCAAACTTTCCTGGGTCCTACTGCTAGCAGAATATCAGCTGCTGTGAGTGCATCCAGGAAAATTAGCACATGGTAAACCTTATTTTTTCACTGATGGTGTGAGCGCACAAAGGCGAGAATAGCCGGTGTATAACCCCCGGAAAGGCGGATATTGCCAAGTGATGGACATTGACCGGTCATATTTTGTCACATTATGACAAACACCGCAGCCAGAAGGACTATTCCCCATTCGTTTAAACGCCTTAATTCCTCCTGTGTACTGTGCAGTCTTTTAAACTACTCTTTGGCATTTTTCAGTCGTCTTGATAAGCAGCCCTAACTTTTGATTTTATTAGTGCATCACTTATTCATACCCTCACATTACTTATTTATACCGCGCTAATACGCATCATTGGAATGATTATGATGAGGAAATGGTTTGACAATATTGTTTTGGACTGTCTGCCTTGGTTCTGTTATTGCCTGCTGAAAGAAAAGTTTTTATTTATTGTTATGGGACATTTTTAATTCAACAGATAATATTATGATCAGAGTAATATTGACATACGGATACATTTAAGAGCCGTCGTTGTGGACCAATTAGTATGGCGGCTTCTCAGTTTTTTAGGAATTCAACTTCATAGTTGAGCCCCGCGTTTTATCTTTTTAACTACACAGTGCACTATATATTTATACTATTAAAATAGGAAATGACATTTTGATGTGCGAATTATTATTATTATTGTTCTGCAACTGCACAACACTGATGCTGCAGCATGTGTCGAGCATGTGTTCATGCAGGCCACAGGCCAGAATGTTTGTACAAATATTTCCCTTGCTGCGGTTGTTCATCTCACAAAAATTAGAGTGATAGCTGTTCGTCACAGGACACATATTCACTTCATCAGTCTTGTTTTTTTTCGTACCATTCGTCACAGTCACAGCCTCTCTTATTTCGATTAATTCGACTGAGATGTTAAGCCTTATACAGAAAATGCCAATACACAGAATTTGAGGCTTTTGTTGCGTTATTGACGGTCTAAATTGCACATTTTCTGAAATGGATACCCAAAACCAAGTTGCATAAAATGCGTTATGGTGTGAAAATTCAGCGCACTGTGTTGTTTTTTTTTTAAGTTGCGGAATATCTAGTTGCTGAAATCCAAATTCCTCTCATTCTCAAGGTTTATGGTTTTCTATAGAACAAAGGGATTTAGCGTTACTACAGCCATTCGGAGTTTTATGGTGGACGTAGAGAGGATTTTAGTGGTCAAATTCAAGTGCTGTGTCTGGACAGCTGTCTGCTTTCTTTGTACTTGGATGCAGGATGCATCATGTGAGACAACCTTTTGTCTGTAGGGGTAGTAAACAAGCTAATGCCAGTGCCACCTTTTCCACAAATACGCCTGCAGTGGACTCTCATTTTCCAATGCTGAGGTCTTATGATGTTGCTTGTTGTTCTCCTTGCTGTTGGAAATCACCAAAGACACAAACTTTGTTTTCCATTATTTTTAAACAACACAGGTGTCCTATAAGTGATTGTAATGGAGCGATAGTGTTATTGGACTATTGGATAATAATTCAAAAGTCTATTGCAACATTTAGGAAGTAGCCTATAATCATAAACAATGGGCCATCATATTAATTTCACCTTGTGATAGTATCAGTTAGTCTATAAAGAGTCGAGGATGGCCCTCAACAGTATAATTAAAAGTTTACAATGACGCAGGAAAGAACACGCAGGCGCATCTTTTCTCCAAATCATCCATTTATTACATTTTATTTGAAAAAAAAGTCCAGAGGACATGTCTATCTTTTTAACAGTCACACACAGATAAATTTCGACATTCTGGTGGAAAATAAAATGATCACAGCAGCTTGGAACATCATCTGGGACTTATTTAATTTTAGAGAGAAACATCGGATACATTCATGCTGCTTGGTCAATAGGCACAGTCTTAGTGGCCTATAAGTAGCCGTTTACAAGAAGACTAATTGTTGCTGTGCTTTGAAGCTTATAGACAAACGCTGCAAACAAAAAGATTTAATTTTGATCGACTAGTGAGTCCAAAGGGACGTTATGCTCCTACATATCACTCTGAATATTTTCAGAGTAAGAGGCTCACACATTGCGGTGATAACCAAGTGCCTACTGAATAAAGCTGAATTCAGCAATTTGAGAGGAGTAATTGCGCTTTTGCAGAGTTTGTGTTTATGCCATCAGGGCACATTTTCCCACTGCAGGAGAGATGCAAGGTCCCAGGGCTTTACTGGTAGTGCTCCTGCAGGAACTCAGGAACTTGGCTCTGGAATTGCGCAGTTGTCCTCCATGGACTCTGTCATGATCCAAAGTCAAAGGGAATAATGAGAGTGGGCCGATTACTCTTGCTTGCACAGTATCCATGCATGCTGTGTATCCTACATTGCCTAACCGTTGGTTCAACTTCATTTTACAACATAATTATAGCCGTCCACCGCTGGTGTAGTGTAGCAAGGTTTTTCAGTTGGTGAAAGAAAGGGGAAAAAAAAAAGAAATAAAATGGGTGACGAATTGATAAGTTGCATAATTTGAAATAGATAAGCCCGGCTCATCCTCACATCTCTTTAATAACCATGTGTGCAGCAGACTCGTGTGTGCATTGTTAAAGAATAAAACGAGATCAAAAAGTAATATAAGCCTTATAAAAAAAAGATCTCCTGCATATTCACAGACCACAGTGTAAAAAATGTCCTGTGGAGTCTGAGAGATTTGTAGGAGAAAACGAGTCACCCATTGTTATTTGATAAAGCTTTTTTTAAGTAGGGAAACGGTGATCAGGCTCGTGGGATTGCTTTTTAACAGGTTTATACCTCATTTGGGCGACATTCACAGCGACTGCTGACACATCCTACTTTCTGAATGCAGATTTTTTTTCCCTGTGTGTAACAGTGTCAGTGAGAATAATTCCTCATTCTGTGACTAAAATATTAAAACTGACTGTACTTCACTAGTTTCTGGTGTGGATACTGATTCTTATTTAATAATAATAACATTACAGATTCATAATTTAATAATAGTAATAATTCTTACCTGTAAAATTCCATAATACTATGAAATGCATGTCACTGAGTTCACTCTGCAGTTTGTGCCATGCCTGTTTAAGGAGCTGTAGCTGTTTAGCTAACCTACCAGCAGCCCATAAACATAAACACACACAGCACATATCTTTCTAATTGTCATAAGCCAGCAAACAGGAATCTGTTACTAGTTTTCTTAGTGCGCCTGTGGTGTTCGAAAATTATTCGTTTGAACCTCCTCGATCTTACCTAAAGCCAACCACTCCTACACATCCAACTCTTCCAAATTGATATATGACAATATCTACTTTCGATCACGTGTCTGCGGGGCGACTTAGACGGATTGCGCGTCATCTCGCCTTCCCAAATTTTCCCCTTCTGCTGCAGCTCGTATCCAAAACATCTATCTATAGTACGGAGTACGAGAGAGAGAAAGATGTTTAACTCGGTGAATCTGGGCAACTTCTGCTCCCAGACGCGCAAAGACCGGACATCCGAGTTTGGGGACAGGACGGGCTGCGCGTCCAACATCTACCTCCCCAGCTGCACCTACTACGTCCCCGAGTTTTCTGCCGTCTCCTCGTTTCTTCCACAGGCCCCGTCCCGGCAAATCAGCTACCCTTATTCCACAAATCTGTCTCAAGTACAGCCGGTACGGGAAGTTTCATACGGCTTGGACCCTGCTAGTAAATGGCACCACAGAAGCAATTATGCATCGTGCTACTCGGGAGAGGATCTGGTGCATAGGGACTGTCTTCCACCATCCACCATGACAGAAATGCTTATGAAGAACGAGAGTGTGTACAGCCACCACCATCACCATCACACCCATCCGGGCTCCAATCACCCCTCCACAGGTTTTTACTCCGGCGTGGGGAAAAACAACGTCCTCCCGCAAGGTTTCGATCGCTTTTTTGAGACCGCATACTGCAGCAGCACGGACAATCAGTCAGACAATTGTTTACAAAAGGGCGAGGGGGGAAAGCTGGAAAGCGACTCCCAGCAGCAGCAACAGCAGCAGCAGTCCACAGCCTCTGTACCCGGAGCCCCGGAGCAGGAAAAAGACCCAGAAGATGAGGAGGAACATACAAATTCAGGCTCATGCACTTCTTCCTCCGCAACAACCAAGGACGGCACCGCCAGCAAGAGCAGCCACTCGAGTAGGTATACCGACGCTGTAAAATGGGGGAAGGTTAAGGGGACTAGCCCGGTGTTTTGTCGGTCAGATTTTATGTGGAGTTTTATAAGCATTCAAAGGATTTTATTATAACCCTACAAAGCTCTTTCTTGCAACGAGAAGAATTTTTACGATGGGAAAGCGCTTTGAAAAAAAGGGGATGTTATACAAAGACGCCTGTACGGTGAGAGTCTGTGAAATTTTTAAGAGAGAGCTATTGTGACAAATGTTAACTTTGATCATGAACTTGCGTTGGGCATTTTAAGGGATTTTCTCGTTGGGCTGTCGTGAGTAAAAACCAATTGGGCAGAACATTGCTTTTGGCGTCTTGTGAATTTTCTTTTAGCACTGGGTTTGCCCGCAAAAGACATGCTGCACAGAGTATTACACACTTTACGGTTAAAATCCGCTCCTCTCTATCTAGCTGACTGTCCAGCTGCCTATCTAGCTATCTAATGGCAGATTAGACCCGTTTCCTGCATTTACAAGCAGGCAGTAAATGCATCAGAGCTGGAGAATCGAGTGTTTTGGCTCCTCCATATATGAGGAGAATGCATAGGTCTGCAATTTATGCTATTTCCTGAGTAGCCGCTGGGAAAAAAAAAAACATTAGTCCACTTCCATTTCCCTTTGCATTCCACCTCTGCTGCTGATTTGCATACAAGCTGGCACTACTATTAACTTGAATAACCAGCTCTAAAGGAAATAAAGCTTGTTATAAAGTGTCTAAATGGCTCTTAGTGCAGCCACACACTTGTGTTTAGCCTCCTGTATTGCATTAGCCCAGCAAGGCTGCAGATGCAAGCTAACTGAGGCTGCCTCTCTTACACACAGAAAACAATAAAAAAAAATCTATTTCCCCAGTCACCTGTTTGATAAGAAGTTATAGGGCCACAGAGGTCTGCATAGGCCACTGCAAACATGGGCCATGCATTTCAAGTCACTGCCAAAAGATTGTGTAAATTGTTAGTTTAGCTCCAGAGGAATGTGACGCACATAATGCGGCGAAATACTTTTGTTGTTGTATATTTGTAACAGATAAACACGTACTTAGAGGCTGTAAGTTGATATTATTTCCTCCAAGCGATTCGGATATTTAACACTCTTTATGGCCGGTTTATCTGATAGCCTCAGCCACTTTGCTTGATGAATGTTGACTGAAATGTTATCATTACTAATGCTACTGAAACTTCTCAGCATTTGTTGAGTCTGCGCTCACCCCAGCACTGAAGCATCCATTTCTTCCTCTTTGTATATATTATAATTGCTGTTAATTAATGTGACGTTTTGCTATTTTTATTTTATTTTATTTAAAATGTATTTATTTATATTTTTATTCTCCAGGTACTCCTCGCACAAGGAAGAAGAGGTGTCCATATTCCAAGTTTCAGATTCGGGAGCTGGAGAGGGAATTCTTCTTTAACGTTTACATCAACAAAGAGAAAAGGCTTCAGCTCTCCCGAATGTTAAACCTCACCGACCGCCAGGTTAAAATTTGGTTTCAGAATAGAAGAATGAAAGAGAAGAAGCTGAGCAGAGATCGCCTCCAGTACTTCTCTGGAAACCCCCTATTGTGAGCAGGAGCAGAAAAAAGGTGTCACAGCCTTTGGTTCGGTGACATTAAGGCCTACTCTTATCTCATTGAATTGTAATCCTGGGCATAACCATTTTCTAAAAGGAGCCCATATCACCAACAGTGCAATGTTAAAGTGGACAGTGGGAGTAATAGGCCTGCATGGGATAAAGTCGCCATTTTCTTATTGCCCCACGGGCGGCGGTGAATTTCTAGCTGGTCCCCAGAAAGGCCTACATGGTTAGAATAATCATTTATACCTATGCTGTTCTTGAATATGTCTCTATTTATCACGATTCTCCATTGTGTTTATTCTATTGTTCATATAGACATGTTTGTTGTTAAAATATCAAATGTAACAAACAGTTTGAATCCTTATTGCGCAGACAACTTTTAGCTCTTCCCCGTCCCTCTGGTCTTTGTATATAGCATATCATTATCTAATTATTTCTCGACCAGAGTATGAACAACTTATAGCAAATCTCCTGGCTACATTTTTTCCGCCATTGAGAACTGTGACGTCCAATCTGTGAAAGTATATATCCCCCCCTGTACAGAGTAGCCTATGCAAATGTGCATTCGTGACTGTAAATAGGCGTATATGTTGAATTTCCTTTCCCCTATCCCTGCTGCTATTTTTCAGTACACTGCCCATACAACTTTAACAGCTTTAACGCCAACACTCGTTAAATTATTTGCTTATAAACATTGGTGCTTTGGATTCCAGAGAGGAGGAGCAGATTGTTGGCCTGTGTATCATTAATATAATACATATGAAATAAACAAAAACGTATAGGCAAAAAACAAAACGACTTTGTGCTTTTTGTGCTATCATTATCACAACTACCATGAATGATGTGCTTTTATTCCTCAGCGCGCAATGTGTGCTGCGTTTTGCTCGCTCTTGACTCGGAGCCTTTTTGGAACTAGCTCATAAATGTGTGTATTACCTAAATCTGTTGGCCTGCACACACAACATTAGCACACTTTTAACTTGTGTTAATGACTAGTTCATGATGACGCAGACATTTGCTGTGGTAGGCTTGGTGGAGGCTGTGAAACTGAAGAATAGTGTCGGCGGGCCTACACTTGTCAGATTTTCGGCTATTTTAAGGTGACACCACTCTGGAAGATCATGTTTTAAATTGTTGCAAAGCGTGTTAAACGAAGATAGAGCTCAGATCTTAGAAATGTAGAGAAAGAGAGTGGAATGATAACCTTTTTAGTGCCCACTAAATGGAATCGCCACTCTTGTAGTCTAGACACTGCCATAAAGACAGAGGCACTAAATGGCTATTTTTTTCTCTTAATTGCACCGTCTGTTCGGGGGGAATGGCGTTCACTTCCGCAGTAAATAGTAAACAAGCAAGCCTGGATGTCCGAAGTGGGGGGAAAAGACTTGCCAAGAGGTTTCGACATGAACTCGGTCTGTGTAGTCTGTAACGTCAAACCAAACCCCAACCCCCTCTGCACACAACCGTCATGACCGCCATTCTTCTAATCTGAATATTGGAAAACCGCAGCAAATCCAGCCCTTGCCAGTGCAGAGATTTTCCCCTTGTGTAAGGTTAATTTAAATGATTTTATTTTTTAAGATTTGGCCCCAGTGGGATTCTAATGTTGTGCAGCTCAGACTCAGCCAAGCATTTGAAATAATAGTCTATTTGTCCGAGTTTAGCCCTAAACCTCAGCCTATTTCAACACATCAGTTAGGAATAAATGACTGTTGACTAATTGGACCTCGTGTTAGGAGTTATAACAAGAGATAGTTAGGGGAAAGGAAATCATAATTGGCATGTTCTTTTATTTCCAAATGTGTGTGTGAGTGCGTGTGTGTGTGTGTTGCTTTGTATTGCGCGCATGTGTATTTCGTATGTGTGTTCCCCAACATATGCGCATGATGATTGCACGTGTGCATTAACTACAATTTATAATTAAATGTAGTCTTTGAACTTCAATAATGTCAAGGCCTTCACCTTTAACCCGCTGCAATAAAGTGGAATCAAGGAGCCCCTTTAGCCCGGAAATGTGTGCAGCGGCGGAGTGAGCCAATGGGAGTGAGTGGGAACAGAAAATGGAATGTGTACAGAGACCAACTTTGACCCCTCGCATTAAACTACAGCAGGTAACTTTGCCAGCTTTAGCACGCCCAGTAAATACACTTTATTGTCCTTGTAAAATGTATACGTTTTCACGCATGAGACGTTTTAAAACATGTTGGTATAAACTATATTTGTATTCTCTCAAGAAAAAAAAAACACACAACATGTTGGTGTGTGGCTGTCGCAGTGTGCTTGTCGTAATGGGTGGTTCTGTTGACTGCAAACATGACGGTTTGTGCGTGCGTGGGTGTGTGAGTCTGTGAGTCAGTCCATCCTTTGATTCCAGACTTTAGATGTGCTCTTGCTCAAGCTGCTGTGCGTGGATCAAAGAGGTTTTAAAATGCTGACTACTGCATGCTTCTCTATTTACTTCTGAGTGTTTACTTCAGGTCAGGCTCGTTTTTGTGAATGTTGGTGAAGGTTTTGGTGAGTGGTTAAATTATTTTAATGCAAAGACAGAAAAGAAAAAATAGAGGAAAATGCGTCCTGGTTGTATAACCTGCACGTGATACACACTTCTTTGCGCATGCATTAATGAATGACCAGGCAGGTTTTTACTACATGATTTGAGAGCAGGCTCTATCTGCATATGTCAGTGCAATATCAGGAAGGACAGGGGGCCGTTCTGACAAAAGAAAGGCGATGCACACTAGCGGAGATCAAGGCTATAGGAGCCCCTCTCTCGCCACACCCACCAACCTTGGCCCTGGGACGGTGACGTGGGTAATTTGTAGGGTTCTCCAACACACAACGTCACTAACGGAGAGAGGCTGCAGAGGCTCCCTGCAAGTGTTGTCTGTCAGCCACACGGGGGCCAGGAGTCTCCCGGCCTCTGCACTGTTTTGTTTCCTCAACGGGATCTTGAAAACGTTTCCTGAGATGGATGCCTCGGTGACATCAGAGTAGTATTATTAGTCGTGGATACATCCTCTGCGTGATGTGCTGTGTGACAGGAGTGCAGTCCACTCATGCTGGAATGCATCTCCTGCCATGTCTCAGTCTGCCTTGTGCACTTGGGTGTTGTGTGGTGAAGGAAAATGGCGGTGTGTTTTATGTAGATGAGGGCGAGCCAGGAGGGAGCAAATATAGCCCGGTGCTATTAAAATGTAAAAAGGAAATATTGATTAATTCAGCTCCATAAAATCTGTGAAATTATTTTAAGGAATCTCAGTGTTTTGATCCGATGCTGTAAACTATCAATAAGACTTTTCTTTTATTTTTTGAATATAACTAGGCTATAAAGAAATAATATTTGCTTTTAGAGTCCAGGGAGGAGTGTGTGTTTATATTGAAAGTTGTACGATTATTCCAATGGACCTATAAACCTGACTAAAATAGTATGGCAACATAAGGAACTACTGCATGCGTATTACTAAATAACATAAAAACGAAATACATTTTTTGCTTGGCAATAAAATTAACAACTTGGGAAAGAAATATAAGACAGTTTGACGAAATACTAAAAAGTATATTACATTTTAAAAAATCCACACAAGGTTGCAATTAAATAGGGATTTTTTCCGGTACTTTTTTTCTAATATTTCCTAATATTTTCTTGCGAATTTAAGGAAACTTCATCAGTTGTAATTTGTAAATTGTTATTGTGTATTTAATTGGGAGGTAAATGTGGGGGTACTCCTTTTTCCCTCTCTGCACATACTAATCAAGGGGTTATAGGCTATTGAATGGTTTTATACTACAGTGTACTACTCACATCTCAGCACCTATCCTGTTCTATAGGGCCATAAAACAGTTCGACGCTGTAAAACGAGCTCTTGCTATTGCTGCAACCAAATAACTCTCAAAACGCTTGAAATTACATTAGCGCATATGCACTGTGATATTTATTTATTGTTGCCACCAAGCTTGGTGTGACTATAATTTATTGAAAGTTTTAACTTAGATATGGCGGCTGGTGTGTGTGTGTGTGTGTGTGTTTGGTGTGGTCGTCGGTGGTAATAATGCAATACTGCTGCACTTTGATGGCGGTTACCACTCTGCTTTTTAATTAAGAACTTACATGATTCTGGCACCATAAATTTGCAGTTGCGCATGGAGTGGACAGCAGCATGAAAGAGGACACAAAGCAGAACCTCCTCACGTCCAAACTGGAAAGATATTTCAAAGTGGCTGCCAGGAGCAAATTAGTTGTGTCGCCCCAGTGGCTCCTGATTAGTGCAATAAGGAAACCCGCTACCATGTCTTCTGTCCCGCAGCATTCAACACTCATACCTGTTTGCAATATAATAACAGGCTGCAGGGGTTGCAATCAATTGGACGACAATTTAGTGGCGAAAGTGCTGGCTGTGGTTCAGACAAGTGTAAAGACCAGGTAAAATAAAGTCGTCGTCAATTCCGTGTGTGTGTGTGAATGTGTGTGTAGGCCAGGGTAGGTTACACGTTGGCGAGTAGTGTGTGTGTGAGGAAATTCTTTAAGGTTTATTGCACTCAAAAAAATACAGCATGTACACATGTTAGAAAAAATACCCTCAGATTTTGCATGGAAAACTATCCTCTCTGCAAACCTGACTAAACGACACAGTAGGATGTCAACATCTGCAGACAGAAAATCACCAAATGTGTAGGAATGTCTTTTGGGAAAACAAGGTTGCATTCGTGTTTCCATGAGAGAAGTAGACCTGGATAAACAACAAATAGCAACACAGTGCGTAATTTGTGATGAAAGCAGAAAGGCATGCATGCTTAGTGGAAGCTTTCCTCCATTTGTGAATAAACGCTTTGTTGTTTATACTCATTATGTACAAATGCAGGGCTAATACGCCCATTCAGTTCTATTATATATTCTTTAATTGCCCTCTCTTGGGCCTGCAGCAGCAAGGTGTGTTTCTTTTCAGTACCTGTTTGCTACTCTCACTTCTCTGTGACAATATTGTGTGTACGACACCATTGTGCATGACTATAGCTCAGATCTGCTAATATTCTGTGCAACAATAATCTCCATTTTATGATAATGTCAAATCACAAACTCGTGTTTTTAAATCTGTGGCATCATAATGCAAGTTTTTTACACATTGTTCAGTATGTGAAATCACACTACTGACTGCCACATGTGCAGTACTTATTCTTTGATTCCGTTAGGTGTGTTAAATCTCAACAAGTACACTCCTATCATGTCATCTCTATGTCCTCATAGTACTTATTTCCCTGCGCTGCCAGGTCTATGACATCATAATAACATGTCTAAGGTGTGACATTGCTGTCTGCGACTCTTTCGAAATTTAATCATTATTAAGATCTCAGTGTTCCTTGAGAAGTTGTACACATATAATTTGTTTTTATGTGCATGACTCCTTTTTTGTGGTGCTGAGCTGAGTTAGCCCGCAGGCTAGGTGTGAATGTGTCATAAAGCAGTTTTTTTGTGTGTGTCAGCGGTGTGAGTTTGTGAGGCGGGCTATACATTAGGTGTGGTTATTAATGTGTCCATACATGAGGCAGAACGTGTGTGTGGATTAAAGAAAGATGGAGTGTGAAAGAATATCCTTAATAACCCCCTTTATTCCAGGATTTCCCCTTGTTCTTGGGTGGACAACTTCACTCTTCAAAATGTACATTTTCCAGGAACTACATAAAAGTTTTAACTTACGGGCGCATGCCAGTTTATAGTTTATATTATGAGCTTTATAAGGATTTCACGAGCCCAAGATGTTCTCCACACTCGTAAGTCCGCGTTATCCGCCCGTGTGTCCTCAATTAATATAAAAATCACCAAATCTGAAGAGGCAGGAGTTTCATCTGACTATCTGAGGCTGTTACTGGTCACATTTCTTTCATAAATGTGGGGAATGCTGGGAATGCAGAATGACCACAAAGACACTGCGTATCGGTTATTTTGAATATTTATTTCACATTCACATTTCACATTCATCTGATCACATGCAAACAAATGTCTCTCATCTTTAAACATCACCATACACATGCAAATGCAGTCAGATATTCAAATACCTATATCTCTAACATATCTTGGCCTTGCCTTTGAAAATGATTCTGAACTGATCACACAGACAGACAGGCGGGCGCGCGTGCACGCCTCGCACAAACCAAACCAAGCACACCCGCATAGCTGCGGTGGCCGATTTCAACCAACATTTTAAACTGGCTAAACGCATGTCATCATTATCTGTGTTAGGAGTCTTGAAATGTTTGCTGCTGATCTGTTGGTAACGCAATCCAATTATTTAAAGATCAAAATGCTGATGAGACATAGCTCTGTGGCAGCCCTGCAACCTTATACGGATTGGCCATGTTGCATTACTGCAGCCTCACTGAACATTTTGTGGCTATTTTCAGATGGGAAATCATAGAAATAACACATCTAGAAAATCTGAAATTAAGTAGGCTATTAAACCTCGTACGGTTGATTTTGTATGAAGTTTTTTTCAGAGGCGAGAATCAGAAACTTGTGAGGTTTCTGTAGCAGCGTATTTGTATCTGAAGTTTTTCGACAAACCAGACGGGTTTTGTTTGGACTGAATGTTCCAAAGCGTCCTGACTGCAGCACAAAAAACACAGGCCAAAACAAATCAACACATGACACACGATACGAAGACAACGAGGCTTTTTCCACCCCTGAAGACAACACAGGGAGCTATAAAATAAATTTATCACGTTGGTTAAAAACTAACTTCATTGTATTAACATGAAAAATTCACCAAAACAGATGAGCAGCTTCCCCGGGTTATTTGGTGCAAACAAACATTTTGCGCATTAAGTATCTCTCCATCTGATATGAGATGTCACAATAACTTTAGTGTGTAATGGTTTGTTTTTATTTAGATGTTTTAAATTACGTATTCAAAGTCAGTTTGACTGTGGCGAGTGTAACAGGCTCATTTTTTCAAATTCACAGTTCTCAAATTTCGCACCAGTACCATATCGTTGGCTGGTTTCGGCTGCAGCACAGTATTTGTTAATTGTTGTTGCTACTGATTAATATTTAGGAGAAAGTTTCACCTGAATGAGACAAATTCAAACCCGAGAAGAATAGTTTTGAGGAGAAAGTGATGAGTAATTACCTTCTTTTTTGTAAAAAGGAAGTCTCAGTGCGCAAATACGCATCCATTGAAATAAAAGAGCCACATTTAATTCACACACCAGCTCCTCTGACCCATAATCTGAGGATTGGAAAACAATATAACGACAATGCAAAGGAAGACTGTTAATTTCAGATCTGTAACATATTGAAAGCACACATAAGCAACAAGACAGATCATTACAATAATACAGTACTGTGTGTAACAATAGCTCAGGTATGCAATGAATTATTTATCAGGCTGTGAGATGTTTTGTATCAACAATTAATAAAAGAAAAAAAGACAAGAATAAACATTGCGCATGGCGTATTTCTGCATGCTTTAGTTTCCTTTTACACCACAATAATAAAACAATCTTACAGGCACACCATCCACCATCGTACAAATTTCACCGCTTAGTTAATATTTTGCTGCTCATTTCAAGAATAGAAGCGCTTAAACAACCAAGTGCGGCTTCATGAATTAACCAAGTCTTGTTAAAGTTAAATAATTTGTCTAAAAACATCTAACATGTTTGATTTTAACGAACTCTGGTGTCATTCTGTTGGAGTGTTAAAGACATTTAAAGAAAACAAATGCATATAAATAATCTGAGCGTCAAAATAAAAGACCTGGCCGCTGTATAAGGTATTCGTAATTAATGCTTGAAATGTATTGCTGCAGAGACAAAAAGATGCATGTAAAATGAATAAGATATCACATTCTTAAATTTAGCAGGTCAAATGCAAAGTCGAGCATTTTATTTTCAGGCTACTTCACAGCGTGAATGGTTGAAAACTACTGTGCGTATTTTAAGATTTTTGCAGTTTTAAAATCATAAAGAAGTTTGCATTAATGTTAAGATTTTCTTTTTGAAAACACACCTGCACACAGCTTACCTTGCTAAATCGGTGGTAACATTAAAATAAACCGATGAGAACAAACAAAAACAACAGACACAAAATGCACTCTCTGTCTTATGGTCGATGGCTTCACCTCCACAGCGCTGGCTCCAGGACGAAAAGGAAATCAACATGTTGTCTGAATTAATTTTCTTTCAATCATCTGAAGTTCTGAACTTAAACCGAATTAGAATACTAAAAAAGCCACGTAGTAGGTGCCCTTAAAAAATCCTGCTGCAGCAGCCGCCCTTTGTTCCCTCTGGTGTGGGCCTGCTGTCCTGACCAGCGGATGGTCGCTGGGTGGCGCTCTTGCTCCATCAAAAACCCTCCAGATTCCCCAACTTGACCGCGCTGACGTCACGTCAGTCTGGAGCATCAAGGCCACTTCCACTCCGCGATTGGTCTGAAAATCACATGACATGTCTCCCAGCATCCATAATTATGTTACTGATATTTTTGCACCCCCCTCCAAAAGATGTCAGCATCCTACTGTCCTTATTCTCCTGGAGTAATCCCGTAGTTCAGAGCAGTGGAACACCACAAACGATCACTGTGTTGCCCAATGCAAAAATGTCATGTCCGAATAACATAGCGCCCGGTAACTTCCTGATGGATTCCTTAATGGGAGGATCATCTTCCTTCAGGGGTGAGGGTTATTCCAGCAACCCCGGGATGTACATCCACTCAGCTGCAGAGTACGGATATTCAGTGATGAGAAACATTGGGAAGGTTGGACCATCTTCACTCTCCAAAAGAGACGAGGTTCCTCCGAGCGCTCTGCCGCTCAGCGGCTTCCAGGATGCGCCCTACCTGTCAACACAGCTGGCCACATGGACCCCAGGCTCCAAAACCAGTAGGGACGAACAACCTGTTGCCCAGTGTTTACAGCCCTGCTCGTTTCCAGCAGGCAACGTCAAAGAGGAGGCGTTTTGTTGCCTCTATCAGGATGACAGCAATAAGGCGAAACAGACAACAGAGTCGGCCACTTACATCCGGCTCGGGGACAATAGCTGCCGGCCTGAGCAAACCGCCTCGTCCAGCGGCTGTTTCCAGGTGTACAACGGAGAGAGGCCGCAGCAGGACGACCAGCAGTTCCCCTCCGGCTTCCCTCTGACCCACTTGGCGACATCTGTTGAATCAACATCAGAATCGACAATAAGTTGCAGCAAAGCGGCGCAGGAGGCAACGAGGGAGGTTGCTGCAAAGACTGATGAAAGTCAGAGCAGGAAGGAAGAGAAGGCCAAGAGTGACAGCTGTTCAGATAACTCGGACGGGGAATTAAAAGGTAGACTTTACCCCCCCACTTCTCCTCCTCCTCCTCCTCTTCCTCCCGCACACACGTACACATTCATGCACACAAATACACACATGCACACACGGATAATTTTAAAAATACTCCGCACGTGCATTAATTCTGTCATGGCTGTGAGGGCACGCTGTGTTGCGTCATGGTCCAATAATGCAGACTTGTGTTTGATAGCAGTCATGTAGGCTATATGGGCATTTGACTGCCTCGCCTAGCAGGGGTTATGGTGCCCGTGGCATTTAACACCTTTCTATTAATGTGAGAATGTGAGATGGGCACTTATCATTGAAATAAACACGCTCATAAACACGCTCGCACACAACCACACATATCACTCTTTCACTTTCCCTCTCACACACACACACACTCTCTCTCACACACACACACAAACACACACACTCCCTCTCTCTCTCTTACATGGGTCATTTACATTGTGAGACGTAACCATTTTTAACAGCACCATTTTACGCCTCAAAATGCTGGTATTGAGCCAACCTAAAATTCTACGGTTTTTGCTCCACAGTTGAGAAACCCTTTTGTCACAATGCCCTGGTTTATTTTAAAACCTCAGGGAACATTTGTCACCATTACATCTATCATAAATGCATTTACACTTTTCTGCGTGGATGCAACGATAATTCGAGATAATTCAGTCCAGTATTTGCAACATAATTTTTAAAAGTTTAAGTCCACGCCTGTGCACTATTTTCCCTTCTTTTCGTCGGTGCTAACGGGGGCAGCTTGATGAGAATAAACCGAATTTGTCTTTTTATTTTCCGTTTGAGCAAACCACGAAATGTATGATTAGAAAATTAACTGTTAAACTGATTTTTATTAAACGGTAATGACCGATTGCTAATATTTTAAACACATAATAATAATAATAATAATAATACTAATTATAATAATTTGATGCTAGCTGCAGTTGATGTTGTTGCACGTCTCTCGTTTTACTTTCGCTTTTATTTAAAATTAGTCTCAGTTTGTTGTATTATTTATGGATCTAGCTTCATACACGACGACCAACATGCTCGTTTTATTTTATTTTAATTTAATTAGAAGATGTAGCCAGGCAATGGGACCGTCATTTTGAGTGCGTGTGTGTGTGTGTCTGTGTATGTGCGCGCGTGTCGTGTTGATCCCATATTACTGAATTAAATGTTTTGGTAATGATTAAATGTGGGCCACACACTGAGTGTTCACATTAGGGTAATTATTACTGTAACCTGCATGTTGTGCTGGTGTGTGTGTGTGTGTGTGTGTGTGTGTGTGTGTACTAGCAACAGAGGCGTTATTCCCTGGAGTCTGCAACCTAATCAAGAAATTAACTGAATGTGCAGCAGCGTGATTTTCCCCGCTATCACAGACATGCCTTGTTTCTTTGTCTTTATCTTTTTTCTGAATGTGGTATTATGCTACAGAGACTTCCTTCTGTTTTGGGATGAACCTCCCAAAAATTACATTTGGCTCCGGCGTGCTAAGGTAATAACATTTTATGGGAGTCTGAGGTCCAACATAGACAAAAGAAGTGCTTACACACCCTTCTTTGATTTGATCTAATTATAGCTGTACATCACACAAAAGCAATTTGCAAGCAGTGGGAGTTTTAGCAAAAGGTGGGATGCACGGCGTGTTTAATTTGTTCAAGTGAGAGTCGCGGAGAGTCCACACCCAGGTAAACCTGCTCCTCTAAACTCCTCATTTTGATCCAGATGAACGCTGTTGTATTTGCATGTGAGACATGGGCGTGTACATCCAGCACACAGAGCATCCAGTGCTTTGATGGAGCTTATGAAGCTGCATATGATCTCTGCACAATATTACTGTCCGGGATTTGGCCACACTTGCTCATTGTTATTTCTCTCGCTCCGGCAGATGATTTATCCGCGGAAAAGACAACGGGAAGCTGGTTGAGAGCCAAAAGTGGAAGGAAGAAGCGGTGTCCCTACACAAAGCACCAGACGCTGGAGCTGGAGAAGGAGTTCTTGTTCAACATGTATCTGTCTCGGGAGCGCCGCCTGGAGATCAGCCGGAGTATCAACCTGACCGACAGACAGGTCAAGATCTGGTTCCAAAACAGACGCATGAAGCTCAAGAAGCTCAACAGGGAGAGTCGAGAAAGGGAGCACAGTGCAGTTTATAACTATTCCTGATGAGATATACACCTGCACGTACATCCACACACACTCACTCTCTCACACACACACACGCACATACACGCACATTCACACACACACAGACACACACATATGCACAGACATAGACAGACATACCAGACATGCATGTATCATCTTATAATGCATTCATTAATCATTTATCATATTTCTCTTTATGTGCACACACCACACACACACTCACATACACACACGGCGTGCCTTCCTATATGAACTATAAAACGCTACAGAGTAGACCAGAGTTCCAGGTGAACACTTGCAGCAGCACTGGGACAGTGAGGTGCTATTACCTTGCAATGATAATTATAATATAACATGAAGCAAACGAAAGGAGGAGGCAATCTCAAGCAGTCTATAAATAACTCGTGGCATGCAAGCAGTTTCACTTTGCTGAGCTATAATGGATGTTTTGCCACTTGTGCAGCTTCCTCGTTGGTGTCTGTTGCTGTGGCATATCCGTGCTGTGTAACGTGCATGCACAAGACGATATTAAGCTATGTCATGGCAAACGATTCCAAAACAATAAAAGGAGGGGGAAATGGAAAGGTATTACCAACTTTGTCCTTCCCCTGGTGGTGCAAATGAGAGGGAGGGAGAGACACTGCGGATGAGAGAAAGGAGATCATGGCAGTTTTAATAGAAGTGAGAGACCATAACGTTGATTTAAATATTATCCAGGTGACCACAGTAAGTCAAGGTCATAAAATTCTAATGTCAGGTTCGCCCTGGAAAGCGTTGGGGGTGGATTTTATGATCTGCAAATATAATGTGCTGCAGCAGTAAAGATGCGTTTAAAGGTGTGTGTGGAGGAGGGCTAATCCACACAGCAGAGGACTGCAAAGTGCAGGATCCGAGCCGAGGCGCTGGGCTGGAAGGAGCTACCGCCTCCACCCGGGATAATGGAGCTTCATGGGAGCAGGAGATAAGAAAGATGGTGGATAAAAGGGACAGCGACCGCGACGGCTGCAGGAGCAATAATAACAACAGGCATCACAGAAAACACGTGGATAACTAAACGCACCGGGGGAAGGCGTCTGCAGGAGGCAACTGAAGGTAAGACTCATTTTTTTCCTTACGTAATATTTTTATTTCCTGTTTTGGAAAGTATGCCACATCTGTCAGGGGGAGCCTGCTTGACAGCTCTTGTGGCACGCATGGTGCACGCCTGCACACGTCGATAGTTTATATGAAGTTGTTGATATCAGTCAGCCTGCTGTTGGTTTTCTGTTTTTTTTTTATGTCACTGAAAGAAAAATGCTGATTGCTGAATATTTTGCTTTGTGTTTTTTGGGTACTTACTGTGACTGAATATTTAAGTTTTGCTCATTTGGAGCAGCTGAATACATGGTTGTACTGTGCTGCTATAATGCTATTTATGGAATTATAACAATAGCATATTAAGGCTGACAAGTTATTTTTAAGAGCAAACAAGTAGAGGCATGCCGGGCTATATAAGTCAGCTACAGGATGTGATTAGAAAGTAGCTTGATTTCAGCTGTAGCAGACCATGTTGTGTTTTATTGTGCTGGTACTCGCCTTTTCTCTCTGTGCTGAATAGTGTTAATCCTCTCTTGGCTTTTGCATGCTTTGTCCTTTCCATGGATTTTAACCCCTTTTGCGCGAAGCTGAAGCGTGGTTTAGGTAGTTTCATGTTGTTGGGGTTGGCTTCCTGGCTCGGCAACAAGAAACTGCCTTGATTACGTCAGTTCGTCTTCATCAAGGGCACAATTTCCGCTGAATTACCCCCTATAGTCACCCAGGTCCCCCGCAAATGGCATTGTAAATGAACTGAGCTGCAATACCTTGGACAGAGACGTTTTCTTTCTTTGCTGTTATTTTTGTGGTGGGCTGTAAAACCCTCTGAGGCTCTCAGAAGGAGAATAGGTTGTAAACAACATGGGGTAAAGTTTTAGACTGTGTTGTATTGCATCTGTCATCACTGGCTGTCTGCTTAGGTTTAGTGGTTTCAGCTGCTTTATGATGATCTGAATAGATGGATGGATGGATAGATACCAGCAGACAGATGGATGGGTGGATGGACGGATAGATGGATGGATACATGTCACATATTTGACTCATTAATTTGCCTGCCAAATGAGTCCGGGTCTGTAACAGGAAATGGATGCGTATTGACATTTCCATGATTTTATGTGAGCACAAATCTGGTTCTTGTACACACTAACACACGGCTGCTTGAAATGTATTATTCCAAAATGGCGTGCGAATATGCTGCAAAGTTTCATACTGAGACTTGCCTTATATTAAAATATACGTGACACTGTGTGATGTAAAATATATTTCTTATTATGGAAGCAAATATTTTCCACAAACTTAAACACACATAACGACTTTTATACTGACACTCAGACCAGCAGTCATCCCATCAGACGCCATATTTTAATAATTGAGGCCTATTTTTTCCAATTAAATTCCGGCAAACATTTGTGTGCGTTAAATAGCTTCACTCGTTCATATTGTGCTTTAAATGTTCTTAGCTTTTTTTGTTTAAAGTTAAGATTATTTTTTATTATTTTTTTAAGCCTGCTAATGAGCTGATGATACGTGCATGTCTTTTATAAATGCATTATATTGTCCTAATTTTATTAATTAGGATCCGAGTTTTTCAGGCGTGGCCCGAGATTACATATAAGAATACTTGTGTCTTCTTTCTCTACCAATAGTCCCACTATTAAATGATATAATAGTCCAACAGGACTTAATTATTTGACTAATTGATGGCACGTATGAGCTAATTTGTTCATATCGGGAGCTATTACAGAAAGCCAGTGAGCCACTGACCATCACACGTAGGCCCAATTTATTTAATTTAATACCCGCCTAACACAGTGATTAATTTGATTACTAAAATAATTGATGTTTTTTTTTTATCAGAGGTGAAATTAATCTACACCACTATGGAAAAATAAAAGTCCTCAGGAAATAAGGAGCTTATCTTAAAGAAACACAATAACTTATTTATGGAACAGTCTGTTCTTGTGGCGCAGTCAGCATCTTTCCTGCAAGCCAGTCCAGTGTTTATACTGGTCACTATTTCCCCTTGTTTTCTCAGCCCCCCTCCTCCTCCTCCTCCTCACTCCCTCCCTTTGGCGGTGGTGCAACTGGAAGAGACAGTCTGGAATCCAAAGTCACTTTCATTCAGCCCTGTGAATGAGTGTCTCCCTTGGAATGCATCACTGACAAAGACTTTACAGCGCTGGAAACAGCCCCGAGAGCTGCACAGATTCACCCTAAAACCATATACACATAAAGCAATTTATTTCACTTTGTAGTTGCTCGCAGGAACTGAAGGCTTTAGTCAGCCACTTCCTTGGGACAGCTCAAGATGGGTTACTGCCACTGGCATGATCAGACATGAAGCAAATATGCTATCGGCTCTCTTTTTTCTTTTTCTCACGTCTTTTTTTGACATAAATTATCGGCTTTTCTGGTGAGATCTAGGGAAAATGAACTCCTCGTGCTTTATTTCTAGGTTTTTAAAGTTGAAGTTAGCAGACTATTAAATCCAGAGGACGAGAACACTGTAACCTCCTTCACTGGAAAATGTTCAGTTTTTATATTGTGAACATTATTGGCGAAATTACGTTCAATATGTGGATTATTTAAAATTAATTAATTAATTTAAATGTTTGATTTTTTTTATCTGCATTGCGTGATTTGAAATTGGCAATCAAATTAGCTTTACGCAGAAACATTTAGACTACAAAAATGACATAAGTTAGGATTTTTTTAATTCAATGGATCACCGTCTCAAAGTCACTTCCCTTTTTTGTACTCAAGAAAATCTGTTATTTAAGGACGAAAATGCAAAATGTGTATCACTGCGGCAGGCCTAGTCTCATGAGAATATGTATTTAGATCTGTAACAGATATCAAATCATGTTGTGCTAAAAAAGCGGATGGCTTTTATCAAGTGTTTTGCTTTAGAAATGCTTTTGGGGCTGTCTTAAAGTAAAACATATAATTAAGAGCGTTTTTGGATGAAACTGTGACATGCAGCGGTTATCCTGGTTACAGGACACTGTAATGCAGTTTGGGGAATACGCATCATTTTGTGGCCTTTCAGATCATCACACATACTTTTGCTTGTGCGGTTCTTTCTGCTCAGCACACATGGCTCCTTATAAATAACTTATCCACTTTGTATTTTCCATACATAGGGATTAATATGCTCCAAATGTTGCGTATAAAGATAAAACACTAATTTGGTTAAAGTGCACTGTGTGTGTGTGTTTGTGAGAGAAAGGCCTGTGTGATCCGGAGGTTCATGGACATGTGCGCTCCTCGTATGTGTGACTATTTCTTGCAGGAAATTACATTTAATAGGCTGTATTTATCACTGACAGAATAAATGATGTGCCTTCGCTCTGTCATTAGGTTGCAGAAAGCAGCAAATGTGACCGTACGTGTCTGATGAAAGAAAGTCATGTTACAGCGCATATCTCCAATCGTTCGTTTGTGATTCACAGAGCACAAAGCAATGACACAACCTGGCTGTGCTGATGGGAGTGAAAACAAAGTTGAGACTCCCTTGACAATGAAGATGGATCATCTTTACCTTTACATGCACAGGAGCTTATTTGGTGGTCCAACTCTGTGCTTATATCTGCTGATTATGAAAACAAACATATAGCGACATGCCGCCTGTCATATCCACGTTTCACACATTTATACTGAATATTTGGTGTTGTTGTTTAATCTGCGGACAGATTCATGATTTTAATTGACATTGCTTTGATCAATAGTTGTCTTTATTTCATGTTTACACTAAAAACTACGAAGCAAACACTGAGTTTTGATCTGTATGTATTGGATTTAAGGCGCAGGGCTTTTAACACTTATTTTTTTTGCCAATAATTACCAATTAATCTGAGGCGTCTCTGCATTGCGGCGGCGTGGATACACGCGGACTGTCTCACTGTAATGATTTTGTGCAGCAGCGTCCAACTAAAGTATATCCTTTAAGAACTTACATAAATAAGTTACATCTAAAACAGAACCAACATTGTGCACTTCAGTAAAGCTGGCTTTATGCAGACATTTGCCCCATAGGCCTGTCTTTTGCGTCACGCAGCACAGGCAGAGCTGTCTAGTAAGTGTTTATTCATTTTATGAAAAGACAACTTTGTAGTTTATCAGAGAAATCTAAGAGCAGGGCTTTTAGTCTACACTGTGGCGAACTGTTCAGTTTCGCCTGATATCATCTTTGATTGATTAACGAATGACTCTGCCTTAGAGATGTAGGGCAAAACATTGCATTGTACCCAGATGGAGACACAAAGTAGGCGTCATGTAACCCTATAGAGTGTAAGGAAAGAGTGTGTGTGTGCTGTGCAGTTTTTGAAGCCTTCAGAGGCTGTGATTTTGGACTATATGAAATAAATGGACTCCTCCATAGACGATGATAAAAGCAACCCCAACAGTTTCATTTGTCTAAACATGCACAGCTGCTTTATTATCTAGTCTTTATTTCCATGTATTGGTGACACTGGGTCATATATGTTTAAAACGAAATTGCCAAGCCACTACTTTTTGTTGTGTTTACCATAGCAGGCTGTGTTTCTATAGGTAAACACGTTAGAGAAGAAGTGAAAATATAAATAGGAACAGGTTTAGCAAGGCAACAGAGGAGAAGAGGCATTTCTTCGGCAGTATAACCTTAAATGGTTTGGCTGCAACTCCACTTGTGTTCAGAGACACCAACAGTAACAGACAGAAATCCCACAAATAAGGAACAAGACGACATTAATATTTAATTATGTGTTTTTTATTATCATAGCACAGCAAACATGGATAAACGACTGGAATGGATACATTGAGAAAAAAAAAGACAGGAAAAAAGCTCTTTATATTAATGGACACACGCACTAGCGCACACACACAGACACACATACAAACAAACACAGCATCACACCCCAAAACAATGCAAATGATTATCCACTGCATCACTGTGGACATAGATACAAGCTATATAATGTATTTATATGACCATATGTTATGGTAATAAATGGCCACTGAGCGCTTTTTCATTCATCTTTAATGGCTGCAGCAGAATAAACGGACGTAGACCTTCAACCTGCAGCAAGCACACAACTTTAAAAACGACCTAATTTAAGATATGGTAAATTTACTAAACGGCTGCATCTCTGTAAACATGTGGAGAAATGTTTAACTCGCCCCGCAGACTCGCGCGCATTCATCAGCGCCCACCAGGACACCGTTTGGCGTTATCCAGGTTAAGGTCTGGCGTCTGGCCTTTTAAATTTCATGCTTGAATCTGAACTCAGCAGCCATGACAAAACATCACACTCTCTAACTCGCACGCTGATTGCATTTAGTTTTACACCATGCAGTCCAAATTTTGGGGTATTAGATAACTTTATTTTTTAGCAAGTGTAAGAATTAATTTTAATTTAAGTGGAATTTAGTCTAGACTAATTAGTGACGTCATGTGATCTTTGTATCTTGGCGCTGACAAAGGCGAGATTTGTTTTCAAATCACAGAACTGAACAGTTTTTATTTTCTATGGATGCAACACACACGGAATTATCACTCGTAAATTGTGATTTTTTTATTAGTCTTTGGGGGCATTTTGTATTTATAGAACACAGTGCACCCAGTTTGAGTTAATTCCGGCATAGTTATTTCACTTTTGCAGGTCTACTCATCCTTTTATTCAGCTCCTGTATCTTTAAGGTTCCAAGAATTCAATTCATTTTGAGTTTTTTTCTGTATTTTATCTACTAATCCACAGTAAAAGACACAAAAAGGATATTTCTAGCAGCCGTTACGCATGTCATCATACACATCACACAAAATAAATAGCCTACCACACACCAAAAACAAAGATAAAACACACATGCACACACAGAGCATTAAAAGTCATCACATTTACACGCATCAGCATCACCGTTACTCAAAAATGTATAAATACACTCATGCACTAGAGTCACTACATCACAGAAATATAACCTGTGCAGCATTAGGATTTAAAAATGCATCAGCCATGTTGTTATCCATCTCATCCAGTCTGCACATGTGCACTAAACTTTTACTATTAATTCCACAATTAGTCTAATTTGTGTTCCCTGTGGCACTTGTGACTTCTTCGGTTACTCCTACTTGATCATATATCGTATTATTTGCTGTGTCGCTGCAGCCCTGCAGAGGAGATCAGGGTTGTTTCACAGCCTACTAACTGACAAGCTACACTAGTATATCGCAGGGAGCAAAAACGGTAAACTCGTGCCATCAGATCCAACAGTAACATTACCCCCGTTATGAAAGCTTTCATCTAGTTAGCCCTTTAACGAACCTTTTTACCTCCTCTGCTCTGCAGTCTTCTGCTTCCTGTCTTCGGCCTTTTTTGCTGTTTGATAGATATTGTTTCACATGCATAAAGTGGTGGTGGTTTTATGTCGAGCGAGGAACTCGGATGCAGTTCTTATTAACGACACGTTTATGAACAATCAAATGGTCCTCGTTAAAATTTATTGATGGGCATAAAAACATGGACGGTCACTAGCCGAATATAACCCGCTGTAGTGGGCTGCTTGTCAAGAATCTGAATCCCCTCCTCTCCTATCTCCGCAGATCCCATTTAGGAAATGTTTGGTGTGCTGCTCCCTCGTTAAAAACGGTGCAAACTTAATTGTTGGTATCCTGCATCCTGGATTTTGATTCCCCTCTCTGATCTGCATGCAGCCACTGTGAATGCTTCTCTCTCTATTAAGGAATAAACAGCATTCCACAGGAAGTTATAAAGCCTTCACTTTATCAAATGTGCTGCTGCTGCTTTGATAAAGATAAAAGGCGTCAACGATTCAATCAACGCTTTAATGCTGTAATACTATCCATTGCAATAACACGGGGCTACGGTAGATTTCGCCGGACAGAGATTGATTACACCATCAAATAGTGCCTTGCTCGGTTTTAGACGTAATGTGCGCAGGTCTGTACTGCGCCTAGAGAAAGCTCCTCTGTTAGATCTACAAAGGCACGTTTCCTTCATAAAGAAGCACGGTTGTTGGAGTTACCTCTAATGCGTCCGAGAGGAAGAGCAAAAGAGCATATTCTTTAATCCGATTTATGTGCATTGGGATCCCAGGATAAGTGGCGCATTGATCCACTGTACAATTTTTGAGGGGGTAAATATAATCACGTGTCGCCGAGGCAGCCAATAGCAGCCAGGGAAGCGTTGAGAAATAATTACCTGCCTTGATTGTTCTATGGCTAGATAAAAAAGTACACATACACTCCATATAATAATCGGATGCATGTAAAAGAGTCGGGGAGGCTTCGACATGTCGACCACGGGTCCCATAAGTAATTATTATGTGGACTCCTTGATCAACCATGAGAACGAGGATGTCCTTGCTGCAGCTCGGTTCTCGGCTCCCGGTTCGCACCCAGCCGGCCCTCGTCCGACGTCCCTAGTACCGGAGTGTGCCGACTATCCTTCCTGCAGCTTCGCACCCAAGCCACCCGTCTTCTCCACCTCCTGGACCCCTGTACACTCCCAGTCATCAGTGGTTTACCATCCATACAGTCACCAACCTCACTTAGGCACAGACTCGAGGTATATGCGGTCATGGCTGGAGCCGATTTCAGGCGCCGTGCCTTTCCATGGCTATCCGGGGAACAGCAGGCACTATGGGCTGAAGCCCGACGCCTTTCAGGAGCACAGAGCCGCCGAGTGTCTCGGCTCCAGCGGACGGACCTACACGGATTATCTGTACTGCTCATCTACTGACATGCGAGACAAGACGCAGCAGAATATCCCCTCTCCCGAGTCGGAGCTCCTGGCTTCAGGGAAACATAAAGACGAGAAGCCGGAGCTAGATCCGAGTAAGTTCAAGCTCCTACAGTCTTTTACAGCCGGGTGGGAGTTTTGGTTTTGAGATTGTGCAAAACTGCTTTTGCTTAGAGGCATTTTAACGTCCTGCATTAAGTGAAATTATAAGCTGTTTCATCCTCCCCTTTTCAGCTCAGCTCAGAATCGCCTCTGCTAGGGGGAAAGCTTTAGGAACTATAAAAGACAAACGCTACTGGGCTAATATTGGGGCTATAAAACCAGACGGGGTTGTAAACATGGACTCAAACCTACAGGAAGACGTTGAATTTGGAAGGTTGTGGCATAATGTTAAAAACATGCAAGGTGCTCTTTTTAAGCGAGCAACCTTAAACCGACATATGAAATAATATTCATCAGTAAAATGCTTTATGATGCATTTTTACGACCATGTTTTGACCCCGTGCCATAACACACGGCACATGAAGCCCTGTGTGAGCCGGATTTCACTCCTGTTTTTTAATGCAGGCCCTTCTTGTGAAGGAAAAGCAACATTTTGGCTCCAGTTGATCCCCAGTGGTAAAATAGGCTACATGCTTCACCCACATTACAATGGGAGCATGATATGCATATAGTTACATATTAATAATTTGCTCTTCTCTCTGGATCCAAAACAAATTCACATGACTCTTGCAGCCAACTTGAGGAATGTAGGGACATACTGGAGGACTTTCACCACGGACCTGTAAAGGCTTGAACCACGGGCCATTTTATGGGCCAATAAAGTGAATAAGCGCATTGAGTATTTTACGACGGTGTTACTCACAAGTCAAGGGGACAAGGAAGCAAATCAGTGTAGGGTTGGATAGTCTGAAGCTTAGAATCTTTCCTTAAAATGTTTATCACCAGCTCAGCTTTAATGGTAAACTTGTGCATGCTTAGACACTGTTTTTAATTGTAGCACCTTGTGGTAATTGCTATAAATCCAGGGACACATTTTTCAAATGCTCAGCACCAATGTGGTTATCATTTGTCATCGTTTCACTTTTTAAAATGTCTCACAGTGTTGCCCCAGTGTGTCCCATTTTTATTATTATTGTGCTTTTTTATTTACAGATAATCCTGTGGCAAATTGGATACACGCCCGCTCCACGAGGAAGAAACGATGCCCTTACACAAAGTACCAGACTCTCGAACTGGAAAAGGAGTTTTTGTTCAATATGTACCTAACTAGAGACCGCCGATTCGAGGTCGCGAGGGTCCTGAATCTGACCGAGAGGCAGGTCAAAATCTGGTTTCAGAACCGGCGAATGAAGATGAAGAAAATGAACAAAGAAAAGACCGACAGCAAAGAACAATAATGTGGACTGCAGTCAGAGAAACAAAACCATAATAACCACTAGTCACATTGGACAGCACAGATGTACCAAAACACACGATGATGCCCCCCTCTCCTCTTCATATTTATCACTTTGTTGGATTTTTGTATTAACCTTAACTTCGAGACTGTTTGATGCTGACTATGTTATTTTCCAGTGCACATTTATGTCTCCAACCTTAAGGGAAAAAAGAGAGGAAAGAAAAAAACAAACTTCTAAGGAGATAATTACATTCTGCTTTCACTTCGAAATACCTTTGTTTTTTTTGTAAGAGAAATTATACAAGTGCAGTTTTGGACACGTTAAAACTGTCTGAAGAAAGAGAATACTTGAATTCTTTTGAATTTCACAAACCCATAATTTATGATGTGAATGTTTTATCTTTCATGTTTTATTTCCTTTGTACGTTGTTGTGCAGGTGTAGTATTTTGTACAGAAACAGAACATCTGCGATCGGACTCGTCTGTCTTGTATTTTTGTGATAGTTGTTGCTGTATTTGTGCATCTCTCCCTTTTTTTGATTGTAGCCTTTAACTATAGAGTGTAGATATAGACCTCTGCAAATATAAACATAATCACTAAGTGCTTGTATGCTGTATTCATTGTGACTCAACGTGGGGATCATGTTTGCGACCATTTAGTAATTAGCACATGGCTGACGGCAGGGCCTAACAAACACAATCCCATTCAATATCAGCTCAACTAATTTCTCCATAAAAACGGCAGAAAATAGTGTTACCGAATCATTACTGGGCGAGCTACATGTTGCAAACACATGGATGTTTTCTAAATAATTTTGCCTCCACAATTCATCGTCTAACATGTTTTGCCCGACGAGCATTCCTCCAAGTACAGCTAAGGCCCAAATAAGCTCTCCCACCGCAACTAATGGCGAGGGCGAAAACTAAACGTTGTGAGCGCAATTAAGGCTTTAGCAAGAAAACATTGTTGTAATTTAGCTTTGCATTGCTTTAAATTGGGGTCGCACTTAGCCTTCCTTAAGCCTCAGCCACGTACGTTTAGTTGTGCATATATTTAAGGATAAGTGCGCACACATTAAATAAAGGCGCAAATAGCCGTGGTTGGTGTTTTTAGGGAGAAAAATGTCAATTCTCCAAAAACAATCAGCACAAAATTCCTGCAAATAATCCCTTGTGTGTTTGCGGAATACTAATATGAGTATCTGCAGTAGTTTAGTTAATTTAAATTGTACACAAATTTTCTTTTAAGAGCTAAAAAACAAAAAAAGCCTGAGGCATGTGCGATTTTTGTTTTATTGCTCCCTGTCCATGCCCCATATGTGTTGTCAGTAAACAGGTTTGCGCAGTGGTCACATTTCCAATTACGTATTTCTTTATAAATATTAACCACTGCTATTTTTCCTTAATTAATTACCTTCTAAATAAACTTGTAGATTGCTAGTTTTATGCGATCGCCGTGCAGGCCCGCAGGCGATCAGAAAATGAGCCTACATTTTGAACATTTGAGTTTTAGAGTGAGAGACAATTTCCCAAGTCTCGCATTTGTTTCCTGAGATAGGCCCTAAATTGCCTTTTTGTGGTGGCAAACAATGCGGACAGGATGCTGTAATTTCAAAGCCTAATCCAGTGCATTTCCGCTCAGCTCGGACAAAAATGCCAGTTTTACAGCCCCTGTTGGAGCTCGGCTGTTTGTCTCAAATGCAGACGAACAAAGCAAACTCGACTAACTGGCTAGACGTCTGGGCTAAATTACTTTATGGTTTTAATGGACGGTGGTGGTGGACTCCTTCAAAGGAGAGTCATGCGCACCGTGCAGGGGACTTTTGCCTGATGGGCCAGCCGCAACTCCCCCGCACTTCATCACAAGAGTGCTCTATTAGCCTACAATTAGATGGGAAAAAGTCAATACTTATTGTGCATAAATATGAGTGCTGCAGAGCACACAGTTATCTCTTATATAAGAGCAGGTAGCAGCCATAACAGGAAAAAGATCCAGCACAACTATTTCAAGCAGGCTGTAAAACTCCAGACTGGAGGCATGTAGTTACAATGAAAAGCTTCTTTAAATCTTTTTTTATTTAAGGTAAAGTCGTGATACATACAAGGCTTTGGACAAATGGGGAGACCCTATGTGTCCACACCACAGTTGTCTCTGATTGGTGGATTCATTCAGGTTTAGGAGCACATGTGAACACTAGATGACGCTGTTGGTCCATGTTTTGAGCAAGGTCTGTGTGTTGAAGGGCTTCTTAACAGCTCTGTGGCTTGGCTGAAAAATGAAGAGTAACCTATCGATGACAAAATGACAGATATGGTCACCCACCGCATTTTGTGTAATAGGCCACAGAGCAGCACCCAGGAATGCAGCAGAGCTGGTTGTTGTGTGGGGAACAGAGTGTGTGCATAAACACTTGTTTTGCAGTTTTTATTTTAATTATTATATTTAGTTTACTCATAACTTGTCAGTTAGATTTTTATTTCCGTTTTTGGCATTTTTTTGGTTTTAAAAAACTTGTCCAATATCCATGAATTCTTGAGTTAATTGGACTATTGTGGTATTTAATTTGTTTCCTATATTATGTGCTCATTAAAAATAGGTTAATTTTGCTTAGACAGACTTTAATTTTGATAAAGGGCAGTAATATCTATTTAGATGGAATAATATGGCATTATGTGTTTGAACTCTGTGTCTGAATTTTTGTTTGTATTTGTTGTTTTTTATTTTTCATGGTGTAAATTAAAAACAATAACACAGTTAAATGAAGTTGAAAAACAAAGAAATACATAATAAACATAATAACAACAACACAATTAATGAACAGGCAGAAACCATATTTAAATATATAAAGACTTCTTTAATAACAATTCATAAACAATTGTATTAGTAACATTAATACCATAAATAGCATCTCTGACAGCAGAAAAACAACATTATATAAGCTATTACACGCACTTCATACAACATGGTTATGATAAATATGACTATGATAATAACTGTAATAATTATAATAGTAATTGCACTGTCACTGTACAGTCTGTGCAAAAAAACAACAACAACAACAGCTACCCGCTCATTTATTTCCATACTATGTGTCGGTGGTGACGTCTGTAGCAGCAGCTCAAAGTCCCCAAGAAGTGTGCAACAATGATTGGCAATCTGCATATTTATAGAGTGTGAAAGGTCTATAAATTCGCCCAGTGCGCCTTTCATATTTTACGATGATGTGTATAAAACGTCAGTAACCCCACAAAAACCACACTGGCATATTTGGAGAGGGAGAGCCCATGCAACTATTGAGCTGGGAATTGTGCGCGCGCTCATTGTAGCTAAACATCCGATGTAAAATTTTATGAACTCCTCCACGTGGGAGATTTACTGCTTATCCTCGTCGGTTTTACGGGGTCAGTAAGTGGCACCTAGTATTCACAGGTCGTGTTTATATTTGCGTGTGTCGGTGTTTTACAGCGCACGGTGCAAGTGTGTCGCCCTGGCCTCTCCTCGGTTACACGAGGAGGATGTTTTTGTCTTATACGTTGCGTCATAACTTCACTTTTGTCTTGCTGTTGTGTCTTTGGTGCTGTTTTCTGAGATATTTTTGTTTTCATGAACTTCCCCAAAGCTATGTTGACCTCCATGAGCCCATAAAAGCTCAGCTATATTCTGGAAATAAGTGTATAAGCGTCAGCAGGGCCTGACAGCAGTCACAGCTTTATCCGTGTTTAAAGAGGGAACCTTCCCTGCTTTTAACACTTCATAACCTACATGCAAAGACAACAAGCTAAACTATGAAGTCATACTACAGTGGAAATGCACCATGTGTCACAGTGTTTGTATTCTAACCACTCCACAGCTCCATTGATCAGCTTCTAACAAAGCATTTTTTGTGATAAACACAACATGGATCATATTTAAAGCCTCTTGGGTTGTTGGTTATGATTAGTGCAGCTCCTCTCAAGGTGGATATACGTAGGGCCCACGTCTGACCGGTCGTAGGAAGATGAAGGGGTGGGGGTGGAGGGGGGGTGGGGGGCGCTTGTGGTGGGGGTGGTTCGGTGGGAAGCTTAAAAAAAGGAAAAAGAAAGGAAAAGAGCAGCGTCTGTGACTGTGCCGGTGGAGCAAGCCAGCTTTAACCTTAGCTAACGCACATCCAAAGCACATGCCATGAGCCGGGTTTGAGCCTGCACAGCCTGGGAAAAAAAAACACACTCACGACTGCGAGAGAAATCCGATGAGAGGAACGGCTCAGAGAGAGTGAGCTGCCGTAGATTGTCCAAAGGGGCAGCGTTTCTCCTAGTTCCGGTTTGTCTGCCTGTGCGCGCTGTGCGAGTTGGGACCCTAAACAAAAGGCTGCCATCATCCTAAAGGAGATATTCTGCTGCGAGAGAGCCCGTCTGCTTGATGCTAACTAAACATGAGCTCCTATTTTGTTAACCCTCTTTTTTCTAAGTACAAAGGCAGCGAGTCACTGGAGCCAACTTACTACGACTGCAGGTTTCCACAAAGCGTTGCCCGCAGCCACACGCTGGTTTACGGACCCGGAGCAGCCGCACCGGGCTTTCAGCACCCGTCCCATCATGTGCAGGACTTTTTCCACCACGGGACCACGGGGATCTCCAACCCCGGATACCAGCAAAACCCCTGCGCTTTGGCTTGCCACGGAGACGCAACGAAATTTTATGGATATGAAGCCCTTCCGAGGCAAACGCTTTATGGTACCCAGCAAGACGCAAGCCTAGCGCAATACCCAGACTGTAAATCGTCGAGCAGCTCTAACCCCGGAGAAGGACAAGGCCACTTAAATCAAAACTCCTCTCCCAGTCTTATGTTTCCTTGGATGAGACCCCACGGTCAGAATCATACAATTATTTCCTATTCTTTCTATGTTACTGTGTGTGCGCGCGTGTGTAGCCTATGTGTGTGTGTCAGCGTGTGTGTGTCTGCCTGTGTGCATGTGTTTGTATGCATGTGTGCTTAATATGCCCGATTATACACGAGTGTATCTCTTAACTATAAAACGAAATAAGTCAGGGAACATGATGGGGCACATAGAACCTGTACTGCAGGCTGCTGTAACTCTGCAGCACATGTCCATACAGGGCTGAATTTTTGCTTTCAAAAGTGCCTTTAAACACCGAATTGCCGATCACAGCTCATGACACCAGCTCTTTGAAGTCAATTATCGTTGACATAAGATATTTCACAAACTCTTAACGCACTAGGGGGATGGAGGAATAAGTCATAGTTTAAAATATGGTGCTGCCACACACACCAGTAGCATGCAGAGTGACAGGAGGGTTAGCTGAAACACAACATGCCCCGATTATCCAGAATCCGGGTTTTAGGGGGTTTTGGGGGGTAATTTGACCCACAGGCCCAATGTGGCTCAGACTCATACAGCCATAATCATAAGAGCTTTGTAGATATTACCTCCTCCTATCATGGATCATTCTGTTCAAGCTATCAGGCTACATTAACTCCACACAGGTGTAAGCGTCATTTTTATCTGCTCAGAGAGATATTTATCATTAGCCTGTCCCCATCTGTTGTTACAGTGCAGCTTAATCTCTCTCTGTTCTCATACTTTTCCCTTCTCTTATTTTCCTCATGTGTGTGTCACTCTCTCTGTGTGAGTGTGTATGAGTGTGTGTGTGTGACTGAAAATCTCAACCAGGCTTGCATAGGCCCTGTTGCTAGTGAGGAAAACCATAGTCATTTTTGTGCCCCTGCATGTAGTTTAAATACTCATCTAAAATACAATATATTGATTTTAGTTTGTGGGAATTTAGCTCCAATAAACTGCTCTGAATTTATCACACTTTTGCTTATATTGATGGATGTATGAATTGATCATTTATGGGCATTTTCTATATAAGTACAAGATATTCTCACACTCACCCTGTAACTCTTTATGGGTGTAAAAGTCGCAGCTCCATGCAGACAAATCTGTAAATGGTAAAAACACAAGTGAGAGTATGCTTTTATGAATTCCACATGTAATATGATTAATATTGCACATATTTGTAGACTTACAGATTTACCCTACAGTTTGAATAAGGGCTTTCCCGCTCTGTATGAATGTGACTAGAGGTGAAAGATAATGAAGGAGCTGAGCGATTATTATTCATGCTTAGGGGAAAGAGGCAAATGCAGAATTAATTACAAGTCATCTGGATGATTTTTTTTTAATGAGGCACCGTGGTCAATCCAGCTAACCTCTTGGCTTTATTTCATTCAAGCCCCAGGAAGACGGAATGGGAGACAAACCTACAGTCGGTACCAAACTCTTGAACTGGAGAAGGAGTTTCTCTTCAACCCTTACCTGACCCGCAAGAGAAGGATCGAGGTGTCCCACGCCCTGAGCCTCACCGAGCGGCAGGTGAAGATTTGGTTTCAGAACAGGAGGATGAAGTGGAAAAAAGAGAACAACAAAGACAAGTTTCCGGGTCAGAGAGGAGAGGCTGAAGCCGAGGAAGAGGGCAACGAGGACGGTGAAGGGGAAGAGGCAGAGGAGAAAGAAGCGGAAGAGAAAGAAGAGACCAAGGAGTGATTTTATGGTCCTTTTTATGGTTATATGGCTGAAAAAGAGAAAAAAAGAGAGGTCCCATAAACAGACGAAGAGTCACAAGGAGGCAGAGAGCGTCAACTTTATGACCACCCTTTCATTTTGTCAAGAGGGGACAGGAATCCCTCTTAATATTGCTGTCATAAATAGACAAAATTCTCCCTTCCCACGATTATCCTAACATGAATCGCATTTGGATTTTTATTTTTTGTTCAGTAGAAGCTACACACGCCTGTAGCACATTTCCTTTGATAGAACAGTTGCCCTTGCAAAAAAAAGGGGTCAATTAAAACGCATGTTAGATGGAAAATGGCTTAGCTATTTTTTACAAATTTGCTTTTAATAATAACTGTATCAGAAGCATAGCCAAATAAGATAAAACCATGACCAACGCCGACCTGTGTTGTAAATAGATGATAGCCTACATTTTAAAAAGAACATGGACGTCATTTCAGAGTAGCCTTTCCGAAATTGTAAGCGAAATGTAGGCCTATAACTTAGTAGTAAGTGTTCAGACATCATCGCAGCAGTTACATTGGCTGAACGGCCCGTGTGGAAACCACAAGTTTTATTATTCTAATTGTTACTGTTACTGTTTTACTCGTTTTCATGTGAATGGCCTAGACAAAGATAGCCATTAGCTCCTCAGACATCTTTTTCTAGGATTACCAGGGAAATGCAATCGTTTGAAATCCTTTGATGCTACCTAAACCTGGGGGAATTGCAATAGAGATTTCTGAATATAGAGATTTCATATGGTTTTAATTTTAAAAAAAGTGTTCTATATCAACCTTATATTATTAAGTTATGTATGTAGCATTTACCCAATATACAATATACACTTGTTGAAGACAATTTGTGAGTCTTGGGAAGACAATTAGCTCAAAGCCAAGCAAACAATTTTTTTGAGATTGTACCACGGCACTACCTAAACTCAGAGCCTTGCCTTTGCTGAATTTATATTCCTCACTTGTGGCATCGCTCTGACTCGATTGCAAGCTCTTTTCCCCAACAACTAAAACTGCCTATAACGCACATTTACTGTGTATGATAATACCTGCTACAATTACAAGGATTTTAAAAGTAAGGGAATTTTTATTTTAATGTGCTGGTGATATAGCGTAGTTGTTTTGCACTGAATATAATCTTTATGTACGTCTTGTTATATATTGATGTTTAACAATATGCTCGTTTCCTGGTGTTTCTCCTGTGAAAGACGGAATTGTGTGTCCCCGCCATTGTTGATGTAAAATCACAAATAAACAAGATGGCTCACAATCATTTCTGTTTTTTATTGACATTACAGCGTCGGTTACTGGAAAATTATTCCCTCTTCTCCCTCCCCTCCACACACATTAAAATGAGGCGCATACATATGTGAGGTGAAAATATGCAGTCTAGTACACATTCAGTTACCTTTCTGCTTTTTTCTCTAACGAGTTATAAACTCTGGGATGCTGCAGAGCCAAATAGGAGCCTCAGCTTTCATATCCAAAAGTAATTTGACACAAATTATGAAAACAATTCAATGAGGAAATGGCGCAAAATGTTGATGTTTTGATGATGCTTTGATTTCCAGCCCATATGCGCTCCAAACATTTACTGGCGGCGCTAGGAGTGAGGAGGAGGAGGTGGTGGTGGTGGAGCAGGAGGCGCAGAGCATATTGAATGGCCCCTTGACTAAAGTTTGCCTAATTTAAACTTTCCAACTTATTCGATTAGCAAAAAACGCTAGACGTGCGTTTGCAGACGTATCCCTTTACCTTTTAAGGAAAGGTTGCGCATCCAATTCACAGCATGCGTACTCTCCAAAGCCTGAGTCGTGTTTGATTCATCCTCTTAATAAGAAACTTCCTCTCTTCGGGGAGGACACCAAGCTTTTCTTAATGAATCTTGGGGATGAATAATGGCCGTTTGAGATGAGATGAACAAACATCTGGCGTGGTGTTAATAATCAGACTAAATAATGGCAAAGCTTGAGGGAGGCTTTATCCCGTCTATACCATGCAAAGGTGTTGTGTGAAAACTTGGTGTCCAGACAAACCTCCGGAAGGCATCATGAGCGTTGAAATCAAAGCGGATAAGAGGCCAAGTGCAGGTAACACCTAGAGTCTCCTCCTCTCCTCTCTTCTCCTGGCCTGTCCAGCTGCTGCTGCTGTCATGATGACGGTTTAGGATAAACGGAGGAAATGAGCAGTCAACATGAAACGAGAGTATCATTGATGTAGCACCAACACTTCACTGTGTCTCAAACCGTGCAGCAATGTAGGTCACTTAAAGTCTTGATACCAGAACTCGCTCGATTATATTAATAGTAATCCGACACTAGTACTTCAAGGCATGTAATGTGACCTCCTCTTCCTCCACCTACTGTTAGCACCAGAATTTCACCGAAGCTGCATTTTAATTTGAAGCCCAGTAACAGACTATATTTTAATTTATTAGTAGAAGTACATTTTGGCTAATTACCAAGGCCGTCTCCGTGTAGTTGTGTCAGTATCATGCAGCTGAATTATTCAGTGGTGCGTCTGTAGTCTGTCTGCTTTCATCCGCTCAGTTATAGACTATTTGAATAATCTAAATTAGTCTATTCGATGTGTATATGAAACACTATGCATGCAAATACTTAAACGTGAGGACTACTGCAAGGTGCGAGTGTTAGGAGACTCTTTTCCTCAAATTAATATTATTTTGCCATTAGGCCTGTCTTTAAATTTAATTCCAAATGTTAATTTTTTTATATGAAAAGTAGATTAAAGAAATTGAACGGAATCATGGCTTCTTTTTGACGTAGAAATAAATAAATAAAAATAAACAAGCTGCACCTTTTTCCCCAATTAACAGTTGTCTCTTAATAATTGTATTTATTTATTTATTTTTAACTAAAACGAACTCACAGATAAAAATAGCAGAGCAACATTTATTCTGTCTGATTGGTGAAGTTAGTGTAGCCTAACAAATCGAAATGAAAGCTCAGTGTCACATGCAGGCTTTTCTGTTATTTTTTATTTGCGTAAAAAGGCAAATTCCCTGCAAACTCATTTTTTAAATTTCAGTCCCTCTATGTAAGTCCAAGCTGGCACCACAAAATCAAATAAGGCATTTCAGATCTTTATTTTAGGGCTTTATCCCCTTCAATTGTGTGTTGTATTTTTTTTCTGAATGGAACAATATTGCGTCAAAGCGCAGCCTTTCCATTCAGGGTGTTTATTCCTCTATTTACGTGCGTGTAGTCTTTAGAAAATTCCGGATGTGTCCCCAAGTCACAGCTATTCTGCGCCACGGATGGGCCCTTTGTGTGTGTGTGTGCTTTTACCACAGGGTTGACATTCCCAATAAAGTTTAGTGTACCTGCTGTAAACTTTATTGGCGGTGTAAAGGCACGGCTCGGATGGGTCTGCATCTTTTGTCTGTGTGTGCCGAGGCTCAGTGTGGAGATCACGGCCTGCAAGGACAAGATGCACAGCTCATCCATGTATGTAACTCAATTTTTTCCCTGATTGTTTTGGGTGCGAGGGAATTTATTTAATTCGTTACTGAGATTGCATGCCATAATTTTCTTTCTCTAAAAAGCGCGGGGCCTGGCACTGGTGGGATTTATGGGATAAAACCTGCGTGCTAGGCTCAAATTAAATGATTTCTCCTCTATTGTTCTCTTCATATTGAATCCTTTTGCTCCTCTGTTTTTTTTTAGATGTATTTCAGTGCAATATATTACTTGAAGGTGAGGATATTCTCTTAAAAACCCAGTGGCCGCCCTATATTCTCCTCATCTTTAAGAGGTAAAAAAAAATGTCCGTATTTTAGGATGCGTAAATTTTTCCTTCTGTGTGTGTGTTACTCATAGATCTTGTTGAAAGTTTGGACTATATTTACAGTGTTTGCTGTGTCCTTGTATAGCTGTTGGGGTGTTTGTATTCTCTGCAGGCTCAAACTCCACCTTTCCTGCTTTTCAAGTTTAAAAAATGACAATCCCCTGCAGCCACTCGGTTAAATTTGACACAATCTCAATATTACGCATGTACCTGAGGCATCTAGGTGATGTTTGATGTGATCAGTGGAACCTGATATCTGCTTACTGTCAGGTAATCCATCCCGAGAGTCAGCCAGACAGAGAGTGGCCCTAATATGGAAGTATAGTTAAGCTAATTGAAGTTTAATTAGACGTCTCCCTCTCTTTCTCTCCACGTCTCTCCCTGTCTCCTTTTCCTGTCTCCCCTCCCTCTCTTTCTCCCTCGCACACTTTTTATTTCCCATTTCCCGTTGGCTTGGGTACATCATGGCATACAGCTTGTCCACCAGGGGAACTGTCATATTTTTCTTGACGCACGTCTGATTTGTGACATATGGGGGGGAATCTAAGCATCGCGCTCCATATCGTGTGGCCATTTTTAGTTTTGTGCAATCGAAAAAAAGAAAGGGGGAAAGATGGGTGCAAACATTCCTGGTTGTTAAAGGGAGAAATTTACAGCTGAGTAATAAAAGTTTACGACTGAATCCTTTCCGCGATTGGCTGAGGCGAGCCACGTGGCACACGCTCTATGAACATGAACTTTATGCTGTTGTCTATTCTCTGGTCCTTCCCTTGTATCAGCAGCAGACTAAGCTGGGGCGTAGAAACCTCTTTTTTTCTTTACTCTAATATAAAAACACTACACAGACATTTTGGCGCTGCTTCGTGTGATATTCATCCGATCTCCGACTTCCTGACAGAGGGATCTTCGGGACAGTCGCCGCCTCTACCAGCCGCTGCGTTTATCCCCCCCGGAGGCAATAAAGCCGCGACTGGGAAGGGAAAAGGAGCAAGCAAGCCTGCTAGAAAAGACTTTTCACGGCAAACAAGACAGTCTGCCTCTGTGTGCTCCTTCTCGCCGGGATGCGAAGACAGTACGCGGGAGATGTGCGCTCTGTTGATATTTCCCACTCGCCATCGTGACCCCTCAGCTGCTGTGCTGGACCACAGTGAAGCTACAAACTACGGAGAGCCTGCTGGGGTAAGATTACACATATCTCTATCACTCTTTCTCAGTGTTTTCATGTTGTGTTTGGCCATCAGCCGGTGGGTTGCTGGGCTGAAGTGATGAATGATGCAGAGTGTGTGAGATCATGAGAAGGTGGAGGTGTCTGTTCTGTGGAGCTGTGACCTGACCTGTAGCCTGGGAGGCTGCTGATGCCTTGAGCGACTGGCATTGTATCTGACTGGCTGGTGTAGCAGCACCTGCTGTGTGTGTGCTCACCGCTTTAGCTTACATTAGCGGGGCATTTTCGAGATGCTGTGCCAATGTGCTGTAATAAATTGCCCACTGATAGTAAACTTTGTCATCACTCACAGGCCCTGCTGACCAGGGAGTGACAAATTTCATTCACGTGCTCTAATTATTTCTTGTTTCCATACTTGTTGTCACTTGTTATATTCAGTCTGTGCCAAGGGCCTGAATAACATATGCAATAACGCGCACGCGCATGTACACGCACACACACATACACATAGACTACAGTGTGTACACACACTGACACACGGTGTAGATCCCGGCAGTGCCCCCTAGCGATCAGAAGCGTTGCATGTGGAAGTGGGCGGGTGTTGAGGCTTGTTGTTTATGGCTGCTGGTTTTCGGCGGCGGTTCACTGCGGATGTCAGCTGACCCAGCTGATACACCGCTGCCAGCGAGTAACCGCCACGAGCTGACACCGAGGAGTGTTCCTGAGAGTCTGATTTGTTGGTGTCACCACGGAGAATGAGAGACTTGGTTTGTTTTATTGTTTTGTTCTGATGTAATGAGATGCAGCGGTTTGTTACAGGATGCTGTGACATAATCACTGACGACATTGTGATGGACAGCATGAGAGTTTATTCACACCATTAGCAAAAAAATAAATATCAAAAAAATCACCACAAATATCCTCATTATCACCAACAATAACAACACTTATCTGACATGAGGGGACAGATTGAACTGCGGGTAATAAGTCACACATGAATTATGGTGTTTGTGATCAAACACACTCCACTTATTCGATTTTTCTTCAATATTTTTGACAATAAAAAATAAAATCATAACAACAAAAAATCCAGATTAATTTGCAAATATTGTGAGCATGGGAAACACCTCACAGATGGGGCTACAACCAGTATAATACAAGTGTGTGTGTGTGTGTGTGTCCCAGTGTGTGTTTAAAACCAAAGCAAATGTGTGTTTAAAAAAAATAAATAAAAGGGATAAGGGATATTAAATTGCCCTTGCACCCCCATACAGTATAGTTTACACATTGCAGTGAAGTATCCAATGGCATCTTAAATACCACAGTGTGTGTGTGTGTGTGTGTGTGTGTGTGTGTGTGTGTGTGTGTGTGTGTGTGAGACTCAGACAGCAGTCCTTTCTTGTCTGCATTTGAAGTTGAAAGCGGTTTGTTTTATCAAAGCTCAGCCTGCTGCAATGCTCCCTCTGCGTTTTATTATTGTCTGCGCAGAGACCAAACATTTTTTAGTGTCATAAAGTGATTTCACGTGTTCCTGTCCCCTGCTGAAGGCTCAACAGCCTCCGCGCTTCAATCTTGTAAAACACAATTACTGGCAGAGCCTCGTCGCGGATGCCTTTAAAGTCTTATAACCTACTGTTACACACGTTGTTTGCTTTTCCCTTATGAAACATTGCTGTTGCAATGGGTCGTGTCTGCTGCTGCCCAACACTGCCTGCAGAGAGAGAGGGAAAGAGGGAGAGAGGAGAGGAAAGGGAGGGAGAGAGTCCATTTAATGCATGACGTTTGGGGTTGTTAGGTAAATCTTGGTTTAAAATAAGAGGGGAAAACCACACTCTATTGTTTGGCCCTGCAGTGTTTTTAAAACCAGAGATAGGCTCGCATAAAACTCCATGAAGTCATGAATCTGTCCGCATCACCACATTTAGAACCTCACTTACAAATCCCGACAGGGCAAAAATTTTGCCTACTAATGGTCATAATTTATGATGTGTGGATCAACATGCGCTCATTGGGCAACAGCTTCCTGAGTGCTTAACGAGCATAAAGTCGAACACTTCCGGACATTAATTGGGCTAGCCAGCGATGGTAAAGTGCTTATAGAGGGCTTTACATTGTTAGTATGTGAATTACTCCTTATTAGTAAGGTTAGAAGCGGGGGAGAGGAAAAAGCATCAGGGGCAGAGCAGACTTTCCTTCCCTCGCTGTGTTTTTAATCATGGCTGATAATGTAGAAATTTTACAGGTCCCGTATAACTAATTCTGACTGATGTGGTGCTGCTGGATATTGATGTATAAGAATGCAGAAGAGAGGCTATAGTTTCATGGACGTGGATGGGCCCTGTTGTGTTGCATAGGGGGGAAGCTGTTACACTCAGGCCTTCAGCATTTCAACCAATTAAAGCGCACATTTAAAAGCGATCTAGCATGACCGGAGCAAACCAGACAACCCCAACAAATGCAAGAATAATACAAATAATAATAATACGAATAAGTCCAAGTATAATAATAATGATAATAATAATAATAACAGCGCTGTTACGCATGATCTGTTTCTATAGTATGCGTCATTGCGCATTCGCCGTCGATAACTACTCACTACAAATCAACAACACATACTATTCATTAATGAATTATTAATGCTAATTATTCATACTCATGGTTAGTACTCAGTATCAGACTATTGTTAATAATTCATCATTTTAGTCTTGGACCCTCCCAGCTCTTTCGTTCATCGCCGGCTGTAATATCCTTTTAAAGATCGTGGAAAAGGTGCACCAAACGGCTTCTTTCCTTCCTGCATCAAAAGCCGCGCATGTGATTTGCCTCACGGGCCGCAATAAAACACTAAAACACGGGGGAAAGAATGACCTTTCTAATTCTGCACACTGGCGCACAACCTCCGCTGCATTCCTGCCTCTCCAGTCCACACATTGGCTTTAGTGTTCAGCCTTTATTTACAACCTAAACTTTATGGACCGGCGTGTTTTTTGGGGAGGGGGTGGTGGAGGCTGCGAAAAAACAATTCAGTACAATCTGTGGGGGTTTTTTAAACCCCAAATATTTTAAACATTATTTTAATCAAAAAAAGCTTTTGAAGCTCTGTTAATTTTAAAAGCGTCCTGCAATGAGTGAATCATAACAACTGCACGGCGATGACAACAGAAATTGTTGTAATGAAACAAAGACTTGCACACATGCTGTTTCTGACACCGTGAGCATGACAAATCAACATAACACTGACTGCCAAACAGCAAATTAATCACATTTTGGGATTCATCTCTATGGTTTGAATTTAAAATCTGATTTTATTGTGCGGTTAAAGTGCTGAATATACTTTTTATATTTTCTGTATTTTTATATTTTTCTAACATATAATAACATTGTCTCTAAAGTGGGTTAAAAATCCATTTATATAAATTTGAATCCCAGTAGTTTCATCCTGCGTCATGTTTGATGTGTGCCATCACAAACTGATTCGTTACTTAATACCAAAGTAAAAAAGGACAGAGCTACTCCCAGGGCAGCAGTAGGGGGACATTACAGCCTGCAACTTTTGCGCTTTATTTGCCCCAAATTTGTGCGACGCGGATGTCACATATGGCCACGAATAAGGTGAAGGGAAACTTTTATTGCACCAGCTACTTCCTTCTCTTTGTTCTTGTCTCTTTTATGGGCTATTCAGGACTCCAAACAACAGACCAAACAGTGTTGCACGTTTAGGCTGCAAGTATTCACCCTATTGAAGGGATCAGTGAGGTGGACCAATAGGCTGCTGCGTTTGAACAGACATTTTCAATAACTGTATTGATTATTTTATTGGTATCTATTATGGCCTGCTGCGAAAAGCCAAGATAATGTGAATTATATTGTTTCAGATGAATGTGTGGAGCTTTATATTTCCTGCTGTCTAAAACGCGCTTGTTTTTAAAAAAAAATAAAAATCTAATGGTGTAAAAGCTGCGCTCTTATCAGATGTACAAAAATAATTTAATTATATTGATCACAGCAAACTGAAAGTGAGTGAAGCTGGGTTGTTTCTGATATTATTAATGTGGAATTTTACGCATTTAGAGGCAGCACATTTCGCCCCTGACAGGCGCTCAAGTCTTGCTAGATTTTTGCAGAACACCTCTAAAGTAATTTCCAAACCCATCATTTGCTGCTGAGATAATTATCGGTTCCCCTTTCCCCTGTGTGTGTCAGAGGAATGTCGAAGTATGATCAGAACAGGGAAAGAAAAAAAGACTGGAACATCTGCATAAGCATTTTAACACATTGCATTTTAACTCTAACTTCTGTGCGTAAAAATTGCAAGCATACTGTTTATTGTTACGAGTTAAAGAGACTGTACCTGAGAGCTGAGCTCATAGTGAGCACCGGGGCACAGTTGGCCTGTGGAGGATTTTGTCTGACGTGAGCTGGACAGTCGCATAACTGATTAGATTTTCAAAGAGGGTGGCAGAAATGATCTTCTCAGACGCAGCTCTTTATAGTCGCTCGGACCTATACACACGCTATTTCCCCTTCACTTTATGCCTCCACGTGCTGTGCAGTGCTTTCATTTGTGAGCCTGGGAGAATGCTGCTCGTGTTGCAGGGCTTTGCTGCAGAGATAGTTGTTGGTGTGCTGGGGAACGTCACTTGTTTTATTGCCCTCACAGAAGAGAGACCATAAACGCATTCTTACCACCTACACCCTCCCCCAGTTCACTGCAAAAGCATTGAAATTGCTCACATGCCAGATAATTCATACACAATGGAAACATTAACAGTATGTTGGAAACTCGTCGATATGGCTGAGATAAACAGTAAATGCCAATATTCATTTTAGTCTTCACACAAAGGCGGCGCGTCCTGCGGGATGAGAGCATTTTGATATTGTAGCCCATCGCTACAGTGGTGTTATGAAATTAAAACTGAGTTTTGGACACACACACACACACACAAACACACACACACACACACACACATACACACTAACAATCACATGAACTCACAGGGAGGGGGGCTGCTTTATAATGTAGTTAATTGATTTAATAGTTGATTTCCTGAGTTGCACTCTTTAAGACACATTTGGAGTTGAGTTCATGTGTGTTTTCATGCAAAGGTTCCGCCTTGCTGTGAGTGTGAGCACTGTACTGAATGACATTGCCCACATTACGCATCATACTTCCTCCATTAACACCACATATTCTTAAACTTAAAGTCAAAAATCCTCCATGCAGCCAGGCTGTATAGTGTGCCACTCCAACTCTACGTTGTGTTTATCGGCATTTAGCACTAATGTTCAAGCTCTGAGCTAAAAGCTACAGTTTCTCCTCAACTCCTGCCTCTCAATTGGTGGAGAATGGTCAGCTGACGTTGTCATATTGTCTCTCACCGAGCCAAGCCTCGGCTATAACACTCGGGTTTGTGCGTCTTAACCGGAGATTGGAAATTAATAATATTGAATCCTCAAAGTAGCCCACGTCCAGTTAGAGAAGCAGAAAGTCGAGGGGAAAAAAAGAAGACCTTGGAGAAAGGTGTGGTTGGTTGACACAGACGGGAAGGAGATTTACTGAGAAGGAGATTGAAAAGAGACCGATAAAGAAGTGGGGAGAGTTGGAGAGAGGGTTACAGGCAAGGTATGAATTCTTATTTCGCAAACCCGTCGCTCTCCTGCCATTTATCCGGTGGTCAAGATGTTTTGCCTAACGTACCCCTAAACTCCACCACCTATGACACAGTCAGACATTTTTCGTCGTACGGTGCCGCTGTGACCCAGAATCGGATATATGCACCTTTCTACTCTCCTCAAGATAATGTCGTTTTTGGGTCTGGCAGGGCACAGTATGAATATGGATCAAACGTGTTTCTTCAAGACAAGGACGTGCTCCCCAGTTGCAGACAAACAAACATGGGACTCAATACACAAAGCCACATTGCTCAAGAGTACAGTTTGGATCAAGGAAGAGCAGCAGCGCAGGACCAGAAAAGCAACATCCCGATCTACCCGTGGATGCAGCGAATGAACTCACACAGCGGTGAGTTTTACTACGACAAATAAATTAAGGAAATGGGCCAGTTTTACGATATGTCTTACCAAGAGAGTAAGTTACTTTTTATGGCCCCATAAAACATTACTGTATCCCCTCGACTTGTAGATGGGCCTTTACATGTGCAAACAAACAGCTTTCATATTAAGAAAGATATAGTAGCCATAATCAGTGGCGTGAGACAGAGAGAATGCATTATGATGCTTTCATTATTTTAGATAATAAAGCGAAGATGCCCTCTGAGATATGATTTGTCTTTCAGTTAAAATGTGTTTATTTTTCTACACGGATTTAGATTGCAATTGTCTCTAACAATGAGCTAAAACTTGTGTTGAACTGCTTCAAAGTGTTACACAGAGCCCAGACAGGAGCATGCTTTTTTTTTATCTAAATGCCAAATGTGACCTCTCCTTACAAGCGATTAAATCAGTGCCTTCACTTTGTATTTCAGCAGGAGTGGGCTACGGGACAGACAGACGCAGGGGACGTCAAATATACTCTCGTTACCAAACACTTGAGCTGGAGAAGGAGTTTCATTTCAACCGCTACCTGACCAGGCGCAGACGCATCGAAATCGCCAACGCGCTTTGTTTAACAGAGCGGCAGATCAAAATCTGGTTTCAGAACCGACGCATGAAATGGAAGAAAGAGAGCAACCTGACCTCCACGGTGACTGGAAGTGAACAGACAGGAGCCTCCACAGAGGAGGAACGCAGTGGCGCAATGGAAGACGAGAAGGATGAGGACAAGAAGAAAGAATAGTTAAAAAATAAAAGAAGAAGAGGGGGTAGAGAAACACCTGATGACCATTAAAAAACCCAACATAACTACCTAAAAAAATATATGGACTTGAGAGCGACTTCACTGCATGATGGCTACCCCGCAGCTTTCCCACTTATATCCCATGTTGACCACAGGAGTGTTGAGCCTTAGAAATCCAGAATATTTCAGCCACAGTATGGCCTCCCTGTGACATTTGGATTTTTTTTTTCTATTGCAATGTCACACTTGTATTGTGAAAATAAAAAGAAGTATTGATTTTATTCCCAATGCCAGTAAAACTATGTATTTATCCTCCCCCCACACTCCATCCATCACTGTGAACTCTTTGATCACCTCACAAATACAGTGTTGGTCAGACTTTACTCAATGTTGTACATGCACATTCCACGGAAGGAAAGGAAAAGGACCGAGTGGACACTTTATTTGATCCCTGTATAATCCAGTACTTGAATCGTCCGCAGACTGAAAGAAAAAAGTGTCCTGCATAAACATGAAAATTGCACGGATATAGACTACAGACACACACAACACACACAACACAAATGCCTGTATATAATCAACAGTATCCTATGTAAATCCTGTGAGGACTTATGTGCATTTAGCCGCTTTGATAGACGCTGCATTACATAAAAAATTGCGCTTAGCCCCCCTTTTTTATTTTATTTTGTTCATTTGACACAATAGGCTTTCCTTGTGAGATAGATTTGTACACTAGTAATTCTTCACTTTTGTTTGGGAGTTACGAATTCATGTTTTGTCATAATTGTGTATCATGGAATAAAATATTTGTAAAAATTTCACCCTTTCGTCTTGTGGTTTTTGGGGAGCATTGCACTTTTCTGAGTCAGATGACCGCATAAGGAAAGAGTTCCTAAAACACGCACCAAACTAACAGTGGATGCCTGTTTGTACATTTTAATATTATCATGACCTTTATGGCGAAGAGAGGCCGTGAAGGCAAGTGGGTAACAAATAAGTATATAGTGATTTTTACGCAAATTTTGCCCTCTTAAACATTAAATATCCAACTTTCTGATTGGTGTCAAAGCAGCACGGGAATGAGCCATTGTCCAATATGTAGTTAGACACTATAACATTCCCGTCGCTGCATTATTAGGCTACTGTAACACAACTTTTAGCGACGTTCTCACGTCCATGTGCGTAAATATATTTCAACCAAATGCGCACTTTAAATCCTCCTTATTATTATTGTTATTATTATTATCATTATTGTTGATATTGTTATTATGATTATAATTATTCAGATATGGGTGTGTTGGTGGACTCGCACTGTGTCAGGGGCAGAGAGCTCTGGCCGGTCCTGACCGTCCTGCTCCATACCAGACACCAGATGACGCTCTTGTCTTACTGTCCTGCCCTTTTTTGCGCTAAAGATCCCTGCCTGGTCCTCAACAACCAACAGCTCAAAGTTTACCGGACACGTTTCTCCTATTCATCAATATCCCCATTGAGTATCAAAGCCAATTTATGACTGGCCAACATGTGCACGTGATCCCATACAAATACCCCATATTTGGGCAGCGCACGTCGGATCAAGAATTAAAAAAAAGATACCAAAGCCTACTCCACCTATAAATCCTGGATTATTTTTTTAGGGCAGACAGCTCTGAATTTTCCAAAAGCGGCTACAAAGAAAAGCAATGATCAACAAAAACAAGGAAATAAGCGCAACATACATGCCGCAGCCCTCTCTAGTTTAAAAGTATCGGTGGTAGTTGGAGAAAAAAAATGAGCTCTTATGTTGACAGCTGCAATCTCAGGCAAACAAGCGAGACAACTTCTCCTAACACTATGTTTAGTTTCGATCTTTCTGGGCGCACGTCCAGCCGTTATGAGGGTGTTAATGTGAACGGGATATTCACTTGTCCCGTCCCCACGACCTCTGTTGAACGGGAGGAGATGAAAACTAGCCTGCGTGGCAATACGGATACTCCTCTCCCGTCAGGACCACAGATAACCATGGTCTCCAGTAGCTCGTCCGTGGGCGCAAGCGGGCTCAACTACGGCGGCAGCACGCTGCTGGGACGAGGGGCAGACAGAGACCCGGAGAGGAGCGCAAAATCCGGCGGCAGCAAGAGCCAGGAGAGCGAGAGAAACGCGGAGAGCACGCAAACCGTGAAACGACACACAAATGTGAACCAGCGTCAGGACAGTGAGCAGCAGCCACAGATTTACCCATGGATGACAAAACTGCACATGAGCCACGGTAAAGTTTGCCTGTTTTTCCTAAAGTGCGACTAGAGATGCTTTCCCTTATTCACTCTTTACGCTGCAACACTTCTTTTCGCCCGTTCCAGTTTCCCTCTTGAGTTTTATAGGCCAAACGCAGGAAATAATAAAAACTCGCGGTCATAAATTTTATGACAAAGGCATCCATTGCTCGTAAACCTGCTCTGTTACGGTGAAGAGGTGATCTGCGGGGTGATTTATGATGGTATAATTGGATAAGAGAACAAAACTGTGATAAAACTATGAAATAATATTCACAATTTCAGCTCCAAGTATTAGTTTTTGCCTTGCTTCGTTTATAGTCTTAGTTAATGTTTGACATTATCAGACTCTCTCACTGTGTGTGTGTGTGTGTGTGTGTGTGTGTGTGTGCGCGCGTGTGGGAGAAGCTTTAGCCTTAAATTGAACTCTGGGAAACACCAATGCCCTGACCCAATCATGAACTTTTCACCTCTAAAAGATTTGAATAGGCGTGCTCCTTCTCCATGCCCTGAAACCACTCGTTGAACTATTTAGCCTGTGCAGATGGACAGTGAGCACATTTGCTGCAAAAAAAAGGAAGCTACTTGTGTTTTGTGTTGCTCCACATGCAAACACCCAGGAGCACACACACATGCAGCAGGGACGTTAGAAAATATGCGAGTCCAACAGCAGCAAAAGGCCTGTTGCTTTACTTAGCACGCCTGTGCACAAGCGAGGCTAGAAACAGGAAAACATCTCTGGAAAACATCAGTTTCCATTTTCTAATCCCACTTCTTTAGATTTTACACATCTGTTTTTCCTCCCACGCTGTTACACTCCCCTAACCCTGTGCAGCGTTATGAGGCCGAGGCCAGTGTTTACAGGGAGGCCAGCACATTATTAGTTATCCCGCTTTACATATTACAATAAGATAAGATTTCTGAAGTAATAGTCTTTGTGTATTTCATGTTTTAATGCGAGAGAATGTAGGGGACCCTCCTTCCTTTTAACTGAGCGTATTTATTGGATCTAGTTAACCATCCTTATCAGCCTGACATAAATTTTTATTACACAAATCCGCAGTAAGTAATACCCGGTTAAATAAAGATATTTGATCTTTTAAATGAGGGTGAGAGGGGACATAAATTAACAGATGTGTGCTTGTGATGCTTTTTCTCATGGCTCTCTTTTTTTTTGTAAATGTAATAATAGCCTATTATTCTATTTATTTCTAATGCTGCTGGACGCTAACCGATTTTAATACCACTTCAGAATCGGAGGGTAAGCGATCCAGGACCAGTTACACCCGCTACCAGACTCTGGAGCTGGAGAAAGAGTTTCACTTCAACCGGTACCTGAGCCGCCGCAGGCGTGTAGAGATCGCCCACACCCTGTGTCTAAACGAGAGGCAGATCAAAATCTGGTTCCAGAACAGACGAATGAAGTGGAAGAAGGACTCAAAGATCAAAGTGAAGGAATAAAAAAAAAAAAAGTGCACCGGAGAAGCGGGGTGCATGCAGCACGTTTTTCAAGCCCCTCACTGCACAGTGCTGGAGTGCCGCCTGACCTCCGGATGAACTGCTCGGAGCAATGACATCATGACACCGCTCTGTGTGCTTCATCACCAATTATGTGTCACTTGCTGCAGTTTGGGACCTAATGTATTGAATATCACTCACTTTGATCAATCGGTTTACATTTCTAAATTAATTTGCTGCCCATGCGATGATAACCTCACTTTGCTGCACGAAGGGGACAAGAGGTTGAGGGGAGCTGGGTCCTTCACGCTGCAAGGCTGCAGTGCACTGAGAGGCTGCACAATGCTACTAATAATAATCTATGTTTTTAATTAGGAGTAGTGGAGGCTGGCTGCTAGCCCGCATCATTTCAAACTCTATGTCAGCATCATGTGATAAAACTTTTAAGATCAGCTAATCAAATGAAAGAATATTTCTGAGCTGTCCTGTAAGCAACAGTGACATAGTTTTCCAACAGTAAAAAATACTACTTTTCCACCTCTTTTTCTTTTTAATTTCTCTAATACGTTGCAGTGGTTGAATGTGTGATGTGTCCAGTGAGCTAATATCTCTGTGAGTGGGTTTCTGTGAATGCATCAGCCCCTGTTGTCTGTCATATCCTTGTGAATCTGAATCATGATGTGTAATTCAGCGACTGTATGTGATAATATTGTGATGTGCAATGAAGCCATTTTCTCTCTCCTTCTGTAAACTTAAAGTGCTTGGTTTACACGAGGCACACAGTAACTGATAGATGGCCTAATTGTCGATTGTAACCAATAAAGTCTCATTATTAAAAGTAAGGATTTTTCCTATGGTCAGTTTGCACATTTCTGTCTTTATTTGTTTGGATGTTGTGGCGCAATCACACAGCTGGCGCGTATATAATGACTTTTGTGCTGTTGCTACACTGAATTTCACAACTACAGAAATTTTACTTTTGCTTTAAAAAAAACACCCAGCTATTTCCTTTTGTTTTATCCAACTGACCACGGGTTTTTTTTTCAGCCTGGCCCGGAATCCCCAGAATTTCATTGACTGACAAACGCGTTCTGAAGTTTAAGGCCCTCATAAAACTTTATTGCCCCTTTTCCAGCACTCCACCACAGGCAGACTCCCGTTTCCTGTTTTGTCAGGGAAGGAAGGGACACGCTAGCCTGTGATAACACTCGCCCACAACACAACATGAATGCAAAACTTTGGTTTCCTGTGGCCGCAGGACTGACGCGCCATCACTGTTGCGGGCCATATGGCAACTTTATGATATCGCCCTGCCCTTTAATCCTGGCATCATTACACTGTAGTTAAAACAACACTATCTGCCAGTACAGAGGACATAAAATCATGCCACTTGCTGGGTGTCTGTGTCCAGCACCAGCAGCACCAGCAGCAGCAGCTTTGCTAGAAGTAGTAGTATGACGCAGCATAGCCCAAGGTTATGAGGTAATTTCTCTACAGCACTACTTAAAGAAAATAAAAATCAACTCACCTCTTAAACTAATAGCTTCCTATTCAACTTCCTTGACGGTTATATGAGAACCGGTCAGCACAGCGTCCACTTTCTCTGCGCTCTGTTAGGCCTAACCTATACGTGGACAATGTATTGAATCCCTTTTTGAATGTCTTTCTTTTAGGGTATTTTAAAGTTTACAAGGTTACATATGCCAATTGCCCCAAGCAGGGCCTGTGAATGGTGCATAGGAAGCACGTGGTGTCATTTAAGTGGGTTTTATGGCCTGGAAGAGCTGACAAACCTTCGATATATACACATCATATATAATCTTAACTGTCCGGAATCGCAGCTGCTGGCTTCCCCTTATCTGAGGAAGAAAGGGCTTTGTGGCAGTGAGGATGCAGTGCCTTTCTCCGGACTGTGTAGTCGGGTGGTGCGGAGGACTGAGAGCTGCTGCAGTAAGTTGCTTTTAACTTTGCCTTTGCAGGCCTGCGATTATTTCACCGTGCAAAAAATATTGCTTGTTTTATATTAGCGTGACTTTGAATGCATGTTTGTTTGACTCAATAACTCAAAAATTATCCTTATTAATTGGCAGTGAATGTGCTTTATTTTCAATCACAGAAATATGTTTTTTAATAATCGGGAAAAATGTTGTTTTTGAGATGTTTTAGAGGGAATTTGGTGCTGCATATTTAGCCCGAAAGAAATCGGATTACACGCAAAAGACGCTCATGATTATTGGGTTATTATGAGGGTTATTATTATTTTTTTCGCAGCATCATATTTATATTAGCACCAGATTTTAATCTCGGGAAATTAAAAGCAAAAACCGGATGTTTTAATGCCTGTCAACACATCTGAGACACAGAGGCAGTCCGTTTCATTCAACAGTGTGTTTTGCATGTTAATCCTGTCAGTATGGGAATAGACAAATATTTAAGAGGTGACTGTGAGGAAAATGAAAAATCAAAACTAGCAAAAATCATCTGGCGTCCAGCTTCACCATCCACCCCACCCCACCCTCTCTGTCTGTCTGTCTGTCTGTCTGTCTCTCTAACATACACACACTGACCCTCTCTCTTGTACCTGTATGCCTGTTTATTTCATAGAGTCTCATAGTTTGGTTCAGAGCTGCAGCTTCTGTAACTGAAACAATGTGTTCAGAGCAAAATGTGACTTTAGTTCTCTGTGATGCTGAACTGTTGTCTTAGTTGAAATACTGCACCATTAAAGCTATAAAACACAAAACCTGATGATTAAAATGCTTCATCTCACCGTGTCACCTTGACATGAGGTTAGTGTTTGTCCTCCTGAGCTCCTGTTGTTTTTAGGGTCATGTCTGGGCCAAGAGACAGATTTGATTCAAAGGCACTTTGCAGTGTAATTATGGCATCCAACTTTAAAGCCTGTGGGAAACTGTGAGTGTGTGACTGTTGCATGGTTTATTAAAAAAAATGCACCTTTTTGGCACAGTAGAGGAATATTTGTTTTTTTGTGTGCCCTCACTGCAGGGGCAGATATTACTGCATTGATAAGTTTGGAGACTGATGAGGCGATGTGATCTTATAAGCTCGATAATTTTCTGTTGCTCTATAGGACACATCATTTAATTGGCCATATGTCTTAGGAAGCAGCTCAGCCTGGAAATAAGGGTCCTTTCTTAATCAATGTGCGGAAGTGCAAATGGCTCATTTTGATATCAAGGCTTGTGTGGATGAGTGCAGCTCAGCTGACAGAGCAAGATGCAACAGGGGTGTGCATGATGCAGCATCACAGGCTGATGCAGGAATTCAGTTCTGATAGATAAACATGATTTAACTCTCATCTAAATTAGGAGTTCCCACGCTTCAGGTTCACATGTTATAAAATCTGTGCACCTTCATGTATGTGACACGATGACGACACAGTCTTTGCTGTGGTGTTTTTAACTTTAAAGAATCAGGATCACTTTCTCAGTGTGTGCAGGGTTTGTTTTCAGGTATGCAGGGTGGGCAATTATACACTTCCAATAGGGGGCACTGTGTAACACGCTCCTGGGTGGGTGACACACTGTGGGGGCAACGTGTCCACGTAAGGGCATCGATCAGTGCTCTTTTCATGCCATGATTTTATTCTGTTTCTCCCTATTTTTGGAGCAGTTGTAATGTCATATTTGCTGTTATCAGAGGAGTAAAATTATCCCCATAGCCTCCCAAACTAAAATAAAGAAAAGAGTTATTTCACTTAAAAAGCAACACATAAAATATTTTATCCTCCCCAATAAATTAGAAACAAATTCAGTGTGTGATGTGGCATCTTCACACAGGTTGCAAGACTTTTTATTATGATCGAAATTATTTTATTCCTCTAATTTTGCAGTGATTGCATCCTGAGAGGAAGTTTGAAACAAGCCTGTTGTTAAAAATCAGCAACTCCAGCTCCGAACAATCTGATATCACTCCAGTAAAAGTGAAACAGTCCAAACATCCGTTTTCACTGCCATGTCCTGTGCTGTTGTATCCCTTTCTCTGACCTGTGGAGCTGACACTGTCATCATTCAATCCACGGAGGTCATTTCCGGGTGAGCACAGACTTCCCTTTGTCTGCAGCCCAAATAAGAACCATAAAGTCCCATTACATCGTTCTCGAGTACAGCCAGAATTTATTTACAATGTGAAGACAAAGTCGTGATTTTTTTTATTGACTGTTCGCCATAATTCAGGCGCGCTGAAGTCCAGGGATTTCTATTCATAGCACATTTGCCCAAGGAAATACCAAAATGCTTGTAAATTTACTTTTACTGTCTGAAAATGACCCGTCCTAAATTTTTCTGTCCTCGGTCCCAGTTCTGCAGGAGCCCACACATGTCAAAGCTTTTTCTAGGGCATGCCTCCCTTCAATTAGGGCTAGATAACAGAGGAGATCAGACGCAGTGGGACAAACTGAAGGATCATTAAGATGAAATAATAACGCAACATATCAAAACGCTTCGCTTCTGTGTTTGAACGCTGAGAGATTAACTGTAGGAAACCTGTAAGGGGAGAAAAAAATGTTTTGGCTGAAATAAATTCGCGTGGCTTTTCGATTATTTTCTATCATTTGTTGCTCATAATTTCATTTGATTCATTTTTTATTTCTGAGTATTATTTGTACGGTGGGTTGGCAATTTTAAATGGAGCAAAAACGAAATATGGTGCACACAATGCACTCATTCATTTTAGAGTTGCACGCCTGATTTGTTTGACTTTACAAATACTTGCACAATTAATTTAAGGGATGGTCAGTGGGTATTTTATTGAAATAATATATCTGTTTTTACGCGTAAATATTAATCCAACAAAGAGTACAATTTGGGCTTCACTGTTAGGAATTTTAATTTTCCAGCTTGGATGCAAATTTGTTTTTATTTAAAGGAAACTCTTCTTGATCTAATTTTCGTTTTCTTTCTTTTTTCCAGACAGTTCATCGGGTCAAAATGAGTGGGACCGTGGAGTTATCAGTAAGTGTTATCCATCGCCCCACGCCTTTCCACCTGGCTTTAGTCAAGAGATGTGACACTTCGTGGAGCTTGTTATTTAGCTGTAGGCAAACAGCTGGCTCCACTGACACCACAGTACTGATGCTTGCACTCTTAACGAACCTGTGCTCATAGCAGGACTGCGGTTTAACTGCTCAACTCTGCAGCCTGCTAACGTTTCTATTTTTTTTTTCAATCTCCAGTATCAGGGTGCTTAAACAGAAAACTACCACTTAAGCTCGAATTACTGTCCTCCTGCAAACTACTTGGGCCTAGTTAATAGCCAGAAAAGTTGCGCTCTTGTTGCACAGGTGAGCTGGATTTAACGCTGCAGTGTGAGTCTAATGAAGCACAACACTGCCATAATGAACTGCAAAACCAACCAATGGTTTCTTTGGGGCATCCAGTATCTAACACCACCTCTGCTCCCCTGGCTGCTGCTGTTAGAGGGTATTCATATCCAACTAGTCTCCAGTCTGTCTGCACTTCATTAAAAACTTTTTATTTTAACTGGACGATCCGGCTTAACGTTATTACACCTGGGGAGAGTAAACGTGCAAAGGCTATTAGGTTAAGGGTTTGATTAAAAGCGCATCGTAACCGTTTTCAGGAGGGAGCGGAATATTGCTGCACCACTGTCTGCATCCAGGTCAGGTGCTGCCGGCCACCAAATTAAAAACACGCCATGCATGGACGCAACCTCCACATAGTTTCGCGCAGATTTATTTTGTTTACATACGTACATGTGTGAACACGCTTGTACGAGTGTTATTTTGCAGTAGAGGGGGGGAGCAAGAGGAGAAAGCTTAACAATTTCTCAAATGAACAAATGAAACATCAAATTAGTCCGCCTGAGGGCCTCATTTTTTGTACTTCTACATTATAACTAGTTATTGAACTAGGTGCACGATCTGAAAGCCATTTGTGGGGAGAAAGAATTCATTGCTGTCTCTCCATCAATAATCCTTGGCAGTGAACTATTGGAACCAGTCAAACGCGAGGGGTGAAACGCGGGTCAGGCTGTCTAACTAATATTAAAATGCGTCCGCCAGAGCGCATGGGGCGAGAGGGAGTATGTAGTGTGCGTGCAGCTCCTTCACACTGGCTGGGCGCACAACAAACAGCGTGGATTTAGGCGAGCATAAGCCAAATGAACATGAGTTAGATTTTTTGTTGTGTGTTACTTCCAAGGGATGCTTTGTTCTTCAATAAAAAAACCTATGAAATTGATACACGCGGAGAAATATGTAGATTGAGATGTTTTTTGACAGTGCTTTGAACCCCCCTGTGCATTTCCACTGTAATCAATTCCATTGATTCACAATCTGAGCATGTTTGCTGTTTTTAATAACCCCCCGAAACGGGTCACATGTCTGATATTGCATTTTTCATCCGAGGCTTTTCTCATTAGCTTCCAGAGTGGCAGGAAGAAAGGTTACCGAGCGGTCAGTATGGTAATAGCGAGCAGAAGAAATGGTTGGGAACAATAGAAACTTATTTTTCATCTGTGCTGTCACGCCGTCCCTTTGTATCCTCCGTGTTTGTGACTGAATATTCATATAGCAGCTACCTCAAAGGCAGAGGTTGAATGCTAAGAAAAGAGACCCTCTTGTCCTTTGCGCACGACGCGCTTGTGTGTGCATGCATATGTTTTGTTTTTTTGCAGAAAATATGCTAAAGTCGTTTTTTTCTTCAAGAGCAGAGCGCACGTTTTTTGTGATAAATTGTGCAGCATTTCTACTCTGAGTATTTGCTATGACACTATACTCTTCAGACACGATGACCTGCTTGCATAGAGGCTTTGCCTGAGACATCACCTTTGCAAGTGTCTAACCTAAAACACATTAGTTGTCTATATGTACCCTGTAGAACCGAATTTGTGTGGAGTACAAACAATCGCAAATACGTCTCTACAGGAATACATGGGCAACTGAAATACCACGCCAGCCCCAAAGGATGCTTCTGCCTCTACTCCTCTTCACGTCTCTCTGGCACCCTTTTCACCCCCTCCTCCTCGTCTTCCTGCTATTGCATATACAAGCATCAGTGATATACACACACAGCCTACATCCAGGCACTAGCAATGCAATAACATTGTCACAAAGTGTATTCATAGTCCAGACAGCCGTAGATTGTGTAGGTAGGCCACAGAGAGCAAACCCATGTGTGCAGTGTGCGGCTACTACTGTGTCAGACCCTGTAAAACACGTTAGGAACCAGGGGTCGTTTAAAAGTGACTGATTTACGGCTTTTATTGCTCTATAAAACGCCTCTAACATCCTCGCGAGCGGTAATAGAAATGTCGTGCGCATTCTGTGCAAACAGGACAGCCAGAGATGCCATTTCACGTCTCCTTTTTAACCATATTATGTAATTATTGCTGTGGAAATAGACACATGCGATCACTCGCAATCTGGAGCTTTTGACCTCCATAGATTGACTCTGCTTCTTCTGCTCAGGCTTAATGTGTCTTCAAGTGAGCTTATGGCTTGTATTATTATTATTATCATTATTATTATTATAGTATTTTTCCTACTAGTAATTTTGGCTGTTGATGACTCCACAACTATCCGAATAATAAGGGAAGAAGAGGTGAAAAAATATCTAGAGGTTGCTGAGCTATTAGGGAGTTAACTTCTCTCCCTCTTTGTCCACAGCTGACTCTGAGATAAGAATGGGAAGCATACAGCACATGACAAGTTTACACAGCCAGCCGGGATCAGTTTACAATATAGCAGCAGACCTCCAGTAATGTGGCTGATGGTCAGCGCTGCAGCCAGGAATAGCTTGTAACATTTGGAGGCAGCATGACTGAAATAATACTGTCATTTTATTACTATTTTAACTCTGGATGTATATTTAAAAGAGTTCAGAGCAAACAGTGTACAGGGTGTTGTGCATGTCTTTGTTTACACATCAGTTGCATTTATTTCTGTAGTACATATAGGTACAACGGCATTCTTTAAATTCTTCCTCTCAGCATTTTTTGTCATAAAACATGGGTTGTAGCTCATCCACATTTTTATCTGAGGCCCTAACAAAGGTCACAACAGCCTTACAAGAAAAAGAGGACTTTTTTAATGTTGTTAAAACAATAAGCCACAAGGAGAAGGAAGAATAAAGCCAGGAGCAGTATTTCTGTCAGACAAAGCTTTAGCAGTATTAAAGAATTTGACCACTGCTGTGATTCCAGTTGTATTTGGTGTTGCAGGGCTGCTCTGCATGTGGGAGGGCTCTTTAGTTTGATGTGAGGGAGCACAGCCACTCCAAAGTGCTCTTACTCTCCGGTCTGCAACCACCAGATTTAACATCTCTGTGACACAATGTGACTCCCGTGCAGTTAAAGCCAGCAGGTCATAATGTTCTGAGACCCTCTGGCCTGTGATAGCATAATGATACTGGTGCTCTGTAGCTCCACTGTGGTTGTGCTCCCCTGCTGACTGGTCTGTGACATCACGATGACGCTGCTGTGTGCACAGTGGTGCAGGCTGGTGTGTGGTTTCACAGATAGGATTGAGCTGTGTTGTGTGGTTTGTGATGACATTATTGTCGTGTTTCACAGGTGGTCTGTGGTCAATGACATGTCTCTACTCTAGTACACAGTGACATTTGAACATATCAAAGGCGTTTGCTGAATAATTGTAACTTTCAGAGTTAGACATTGTTATTAAAAGTTAAAGGCAGGTGTTACAGTTTGGCTGTTCTACTTTATTTACTGTTTTACACAGGGCCGCCATGACTTTTCTTGAGCAGCGCAGGTTTTGTTTCAACAGTGGGGAGGGACACAAATGCAACAGGAAGTTTCAGTAGTCCTCCACCAGAAAATTTTGAGCATCTTCTGCGCAGCGAACACTTAATATCCTGCATTTTAATCAATTCTTGTGCACCGATTTGTGCCTTTTCTGCACCAATTAATGGCGTAAATGTCTTCAGTTCTGTCGAAGACCTGTGCTACTTTAAAGTTTGTATTAGTGGGGGAAAAAATGCACATGTTCTAAATATTAAGGGAGATATGTCCCCTGAATCCCCCCCAAAATCTACGCCCATGTTATACAGAAATTTTTGTGCATCTTTTGAGCACCAGACACATAATATCCTGTATTCTGGTGAATTTTTGTGCACCAATTTGTACCTTTTCTGCATCAATTAATGGTGTAAATGTTTTAAGTTTTGTCAAAGACCTCTGCTACTTTAAAGTTTTTGTTGTATTAAAGGGGGGAGGTGTCGGAATCCCCCCCAAAATCTACACCCATGTTACACAGACAATTCTGAGCATCTTTTGAGCACTTAACACTTAATATCTTGCAAATATGTGTGCCTTTTCTGCATCAATTTATGTAAATATCTTTGATTTAGTCAAAATAAAAGACCTCTGCTACTTTCATGTTTTGAGGGGGTGACAAATGCACATTTTTAAAAAACTATTTAAGGGGTCGTGCCCCCTGCATCCCCCCTGAAATCTACACCTATGCTTTTCTTTATTCTTATCATTTTACTTGTTTTACTATAGAGTAACCTGCACCTGCCAGCTGTGACATACAAAGCAGCTTCTATGCCTGACAGCTCCAATCAGGACCATTTTTAATGTTATCCTTTTATGACTTTTCAATTAAAACTCTGAGCCTGAGCCTTTTTAATGAATAGCCCGGGAGAAAAAGTACATCATCTGAAAACAGACAAATTTCTCATGATTGAATGAAGGCTTTTGTTTAAGCAGCCTGACTCCTCCTGTCCACCTTTCTCACACATTATAAATTATCAGGCCTACTTTAAAAAAATCAACCACACCTCCACGCAGACTCCAGTCCTCTCTGACATTTATAGAGTCACAACAAACCTATTAGATATTAGTGCTTTCAGCGAATATCATCTCTACAAAACTGATGCAGCTCTAATTCTTAAGTGTATTAATGGAGCGTAATCTGTTTCACAGCTGAAGTGCAGTTGGTGAAGACTGTGCCTTCATTAATTAGCAGATAACCTTTATATAAAGGCGTGCAGACTAACAAAATGATTGGTTTGCTATTGTTGTACCTTATCCTTGGCGAATCACCTATTGTCCCTTTGAATAATTGAGACCAGTGGATTTTGCCTGTTTTATTTTTTCCTTGGTCAGCAACTAGCTACTAGTTTTGTCCCCAAGATCAATTGCCTTGGTAACACAACCAGAGAGAGAGGGAGGGGGGATGAAAGAGTGAGAGAGGGAGAGAGATAGTGGGAGAGAGAGAGAGAGAGATTTGTGCCCACAATGGCGACTGTAGGTATGCTAAATACCTCTGGTTCCTTATCCGGGAACTACCTCTTACTCTGCTATTGGGCCATTGGGTCACGTGGTAAAAGTAACTTTACAGGGCTGCTCGCAAGTAGGAGGGCTTTATGGAGCAGAAAAACGACAAAGCTAGAAAAATTATTTTCCACTCCAGAAATTAATGATCATGAGCTCGTATTTGATGGAGTCTAACTACATTGATCCGAAATTTCCTCCATGCGAGGAATATTCGCAAAATAACTACATCCCTGAGCATAGTCCAGAATATTACAGCCGCGCAAGGGACACTGGCTTCCAGCATCACCATCAGGAGTTATATCCTCCGCGGGCGAGCTACCAAGAGCGCCAGTATAACTGTGCAAGCATCCCTGAACCTGACACGCCAAGGGGACATGGAGTACCCCATTCTGCGCACCTGCTGACAGGGAAAGGGCAGCCTGCATCATGTGAAACCCCACAGTTGTCCATGTCCCCCGCCACCCCACCGGCCGCAACCTCCGCCTGCAACCAAGCTACCCCGGAGCATCCAAACAGCACAGCCTCCTCCAAGCAGCCCGTGGTGTACCCATGGATGAAGAAAATTCACGTCAGCACTGGTAGGCAACTTGTGTGTTTATGTTCCCTGCACTCCTCATGCTCCTCTCTCCCTTTCCCTCCCTTTATCAGTCCCTCTGACTCCCATCTCGTTGCCAGCCCCTGCTCCGATAGCAGGGAAGCCTTTGAAATGGCACAATTGAGGCGGATTTACGACTCGGCATTGGTAATTACACCCACCATAAATTTTATAGCCGAGGTATACTCAGGGCAGCCGTATCACCATGTGGCTTCTGCTGTTATGTATTGCGCGATAGAGAGAGGGGGAGAAATGAATAAGAAAAAAATTGAGCTTTGTAATCTTGCATTAATAATTTAGCTCATAGTTGGATGTGAGTGTCCTCTCATTACCCTGAGAAGTTCTTAACTTCCCATTTAAATTTCTCAAACAGCTAAACATTCATATCCAATAAATCTTTCCAGCCATATCTCAGTTGAGGCCATTCTTGTTTACCCCTCCTTTCCTCCCTTCTCTGTCTCCCTTTCTCTCTCCACTTCTCCTCTTTCCAGTGAACTCGGGTTACAATGGGACGGAGCCCAAGCGGTCTAGGACAGCATACACCCGGCAGCAAGTCTTAGAATTGGAGAAGGAATTCCACTATAACCGATATTTAACTCGGCGGAGGCGCATCGAGATCGCCCACACCCTGGTTCTCTCCGAGCGACAGATTAAAATCTGGTTTCAAAACCGCAGGATGAAATGGAAAAAGGATCACAGGCTCCCGAACACCAAAGTGAGATCCTCTTCCTCCTCCGGGTCCAACACAAGCTCAGCAGCCGGCGCTGTTGCCGCTGCCTCGGCCACTAACACTGGGGCCCCCGACGAACTCACCGGAGCACAGCATGGCGAGGATATTACCAGGTTATAAAACCACGAGCCACCATCGGGGGTAGAAAAAGAACTGGTTATTTATAGAACAATTATATATTTTGTTTTCGTAGCTATCTTGTGCGGTTTCCTTTAAGTCCAAAGTTATATAAAATGCATGTTATATAGCATGGATTACTGCGAATACCGATGAATTATTTTTACGTGACACACAGGGTTTAATTTATTTGAAGCTCAATTAAAAAAAATGATGTTTTTTATTAAAAAAAAATGTTTTGAATGAAGGAAAAAAAAGTAGAAAAAATATACATTTTATCAAAATGTTATTGTGGGCCATTCTTTTTGCCCTGCTGCCCAAGGTGAAATGCACAATCTATTTATTTCAAACAACACTGGAAGGAAATCAATATAATAATAGTTATTTTTGGTATAAAGAAAAAAAAGAAGCTGGAACACACCATTGATCTTGAACTTGTATGTTTTGGATAATAACAATGTGTGAATTACCTCGTGTATTTCAGAAACAGGAATTTCTTTTTGATTTACAATTTAGTTTTGTGGTGTTGATGTTGTGTTTAGACCGTTAAAAAGCAGATTATTGTGAAATGCAATAAACGGAGTGTAGTGTACTTGTGCTAATCATATTGGTCAATAAAACAGTGAGTGTCTACTAGTTTTATACACGTTTGGTCGAACTTCATTTTAGGCAAGATGAGGTCTGCTATTGTTTTTGGCTCTTCTGTTTTTTGACGGGGTCACCTTATAAAGTGTACAGATGTGTGAATACTTGAACATTTCACGAGGGGAACAAGAATCACTGTGTTTTCAGACTGTGTTTGTAAGTCCTGCGTCTATTAGCAATGTGTACAGACTGTGTGTGTGTGTGTGTGTGTGTGTGTTAAAGCCTCATTTATAATGGACTGAAGTTATTTCTAAAATCTGAAAATAGTTTGCGCTGTGCATTATGTGCAACCTCATCAGTCTGAAGGGCATTCAATTAACGCTAAAGAGAAGCCACTGAGGCCCTCCACTCCATCTGCACTGCCTCAGCCAGTGCTCCCTCCGTCCTGACTTGAACACAAAGCTGCATGCGTTTAAAGGACATTTGCAATGTGTTAGAGATTATACACTGTTGTGGAAAATATTCTTATTCATTTTGTAACCTACGTAGCCTATAGTTGCTCTGCTTTTTCTATAGTACACATGCGCCATGCGGCTGAGTTTTCAAATGTAAAAAAAATAAATAAAAAAAAATAAAATAAAATAAAGCTGTGAGTTGCAGATAGATTGAATGCAATGCGTCATGTGGTGTTGGGGTGGTGATGGAGTAAACTAGCTGACCTTTGTTATCAGGCTCTGTAGCAGCGTCCTGAATGCTGTGTGTTTACTCTTTGCTTCTAGAAACACTTTGCCATATTTACCTGCTGTCACTCCCATGAGCACTTTGCCTCCAGAGTGTGCAGCAGCTCGCGAGAATTCAAAAAAACTACAATTTAGAAAAAAAAAGCAAAAAAAAAAAAAAGCGGCGCGTCTCAGTGCGACGTCACAGTCCACAGGAGGACCAACACACTGCAGGACTGTTTACGACTGAAGATCTGCTGGACTCGTACAACAACTTGACTAAATATCTCCCAAACTTCCCCACTTAACTGAGTTTTTATTCTGCAGAGATGCATCTTTAACAGATCTGTGCAGGAGGACTTCAGCTCAAACATGACTCAAACCCAAAGAAGCGCAAGAATTTGATAGATTATTGAATTGTGACATGAATAGGCCTTATAAAATGCCTGGCGTAGTGGGGGGCAAAGGAGCACAAAGGGAAGAGGTATTCTCCATCATCAATCTTGCACTACAGAGCTTTGTGTTATGTTTTGGAAAACAGCTCTGACAACAGCCAGTTTTGATCCTACCAAATATTATTATGTACCAGCCCGCATCCTTTACCACTCATGCCCAGACGTGAAGGTTTAAATGGACGTTAAAATAAAGCACTTTAACTCTTTAACTGGACCCGAGCGGTTAACATCTGCTTTTTTTTCTGGACGTGGCTTTTCAGTAGAATGGTTGGTGAGACGGCGCTGAAAAATGAATCCAGAAGCCTTTATGTTGCTGGACAGATTAGAGAAATTAATGTGCTCGCCACAGTCGCAGCATCCCTCCAATCCCTTTCTAGGCCCTGTCGCCTCCATGTCGCGAGGCTGAAAAGGTACTTTATTGAAGTTTGGGGGGCGAAGTGGGAGGAAGGCCGAGTTCACCTCGAGGACACATTTTCTGTCCCATTAGGCTCATTTCAGTCTGGATGGCCGACCCCTCCAACCCTGTGACCTGACTCACTCTCTATACGTGTACCTTCTGTGTGCGCCCTCGCTGGTCCCCCCTTGGCCTCGGCTTTCTTTGTGGATTTTTCTGCGGTGTGCCTATAGAGAGGCCTGCGGCGGGGCATCACTGAGTGTGTTGCTCCCTTTTGTTAACCAGAGTGACCCAGGACTAGTGCTGAACTCTCGGACAAGTCCTCATCTCTGCATCCAACGGGACTTCCAAACATGGCGCGTTTTCTTTTGGAGCTTCTGGAAAAAAAAACGTGCTGGCAAAGATTTGTGGTAACTTTCAGCAGAGTTAATGCAGTGATAACAGGCTGTAAGACTCCCAGGGATTATGAGTCTGCGTGTTTTAACCTTTTACGAGCCTGTATTACTGAGAAAAAAAAGAAAAAATGTATTACATTTCTGGCATTTTGTGCTACACAACAAGGGCGTAGGTTTAATTTCAGTATTGGAGTGGACACATATTAAAGGGGGGGTTCCTCTGCTAGAAAATTTAGAGCATCAAACCTGCAATTACCCACATTTTACAATGATAATTGAATATATAAAAGGATTTTGCTGAATAATTGTAACTTTCAGAATTAGAGATAGTTATTTAAAAGTTAAAGGCAGATGTCACAGTTTGGCTTCTCTACTTTATTTACTGTTTAATTCTATATGCTAGGCGTGATGACGTTTCTTGAACAGCGTAAGTTTTATTTAACATTGGGGAGGGACACATGCAACAGGGGGTTTCAGGGGTTCTCCAGTGAGCATCTTTTGAGCACCGAACACTTAATATATTGCATTCTGGTGATTTTTTTGTGCCTTTTCTGCACCAGGGTCAAAGTAAAAGACCTCTGCTACGTTCATGTTTTCCTAGTGCGGGGACAAATGTCCATTTTTGAAATAGTTAAGGGGACGTGCCCCCTGCGTCCCCCCTGAAAGCCACACCTATACTTTTATTTATTTGCTTTATTGTAGCCAAAAAAGAAAAAAGTGAGCATCTTTTGAGCACCTATCTGTGCCCTTTCTGCATCAATTCATGGCGTAAGTGTCTTTAGTTTTGTCAAAGTTCTCTGCTACTTTAAAGTTTTTCTTGTTGGGAGACAAATGCAAAATGCAAATGACAAATGCACACAAATGCACAATGCACACCCATGTTACTCAGAAAATGCCGAGTATCTTTTAAGCATCGGACACTAAATATCCTGCATTCTGGTGAATTCTTGTGCACCAATTTGTGCGTTTTCTGCATCAATTCATGGCGTAAATGTCTTTAGTTCTGTCTAAGTCCTCTGCTACTTTAAAGTTTGTAATGCTGGTGGACACACATGTTGAATATTAAGTGGGACGTGTCCCCTGTATCCCCCACCCCAAATCTACACCCATGTTACACACTCTTATTAAACTGATAAAATTATAATTTCATTAATTTCAGCACCAGGCTTTAAAAGTGTCACATTTCCCAGGGATTAATTACACTCTCCCCAAAGTCTCCAAAAACAGGAGGCAGTAAAAAAAATAGTGGGTGAGGTCACGTGACTTCTGTGTGACTTGAGAGAATAACAGGCCTCAGGTCAGTACTTCCGCTCAAAAGCGAGCTGCCAATTATAGCCAGGTGATTGTGACAGTACTGGGACAGTTGGTCATTGTGATTAGTTTATGGACAGGGACCTTCAAGTGCAGACAAACCTTGCAAACTTTCCACTGGCCATCCACTCTTCCCCAAAACTTTTGTTTTTACTCCAGAGGCATAAAGTAACTTCTGTAGCTTGTGGCTAAATAATTCAGTTTTTATAAAATGCTCCAAAATAATTCTAATTATTGTGACAAAAGCAGTTTTCTTGCTTGTTGCAAGCAGCCTTGACTTTATCCTAATATTCTTATTTGTATGCAGTGAGCAGCTTTGGTCTCTCCTGTGTGGCCAGGACCAAATATCCAGCACTGAGGGAAAAATATTCGCCAGCATGCCTTCCAAGATAAACAGCTGACACTGAAACCCAAACAACTAATCTGAGTGTCTCTCATTTGTGTGTGATAATTCAGCCTGGTCCTCATGTGTCCGAGGCTACAGGTGCAGCTCACATTACACTCTCAACAATGACAACGTGTCGCTTTGTGTGTTTGAGGCTCTCCTAATTGAGGATTTGTATAAAGTAGAAACACGAGGCATTCTCTTTTCCTGGACTTTTGGTTGACTTAGCGGTGCCGGTGGTTTAATTAACACGGCCATGTAAGGCTGTGTTGGATTTATTGTGAGGGTAAACACAATGTGTGATTTAAAATAATTATTTAAACAAAAGCTTGTGTCGTCTGTCAGCCATCAGTCAGCCTTGTCTTGTGTTTTGGTGTTAAACTTTAAGCCAATGCGCACATACTTCTGCTTTTCTTAATATTTACACAGATATTTGTCATCGTAACATTTAAGGAAAGCAAGCAAATAATTCCTCACATCTATTAACTTCAAAGTTATAGTCTTACCTGTCAGGAGATCACTTTAAACCCACATAACATCCGTGACTTACAGCTTCATCTTTTACCATTTTATGAATGAGAGCCATTCTTAAAGTTTAAAACAAACTCTTTTTGATTTTTAATTCCCCTCCAGCTATTTAGTTTACAGCGGCGCTCAGCTTGTGATCGCTGCAATAACTGAGAGGCTGTAGTTATTCTTAACCTCAGCACCTCGCAGGAACATCGTGTGTGAAGTTCAGTGTTTAAATTCCTCAACACTTCCTCAGCCCTAACTGGTTTCTTTTTTTTCTGACTGGAGACTGTTGAATCACACATGATTTTCAGCTCACATTGCACCGCTGCAGGCTCCCAGTGATTTATGGGCACCTCAGGCGAGCACTCTCTCTGCCTCCTCTCTCTTGGAAGATATAAAAACTTTACACAAACAGCCATCGAAATGTTTGAACAAGAGGCAAATACAAAAGCCAAATTATCAGCTGTTGTGTCGGTGCTGTGGTTTATTACCTGCTTTTATTGTCTGAGTAAACGTTTTTTTTCTCCTACTCGTCTCAGGTGAGTGTCTTCTTCAACCACTGTGGTGTGTGATGAAAGCTCCGGGGTTGGTGTATTGTGATGGTGTAGTGTGTTTAAACGGCAGCCATGGCAGTTGCATAAAGGCTGCGAGTTGAAACAGGGGTCACGCTGCTATTTTCCAGGGACAGAGAGCCTCTCTCTCTCTCGCATTGACCAGCAGTGGGTGTGTCATAAATCCGTAAATCTCTCTCCCATCCGTTCACTCTAGGGAGCAGATGCACCATGTCTTTTCTTTTTTTTGTTTCCTTGCATGTGTGTGTGTGTGAGAGTGAGGCGAATTTGCATAAAGCTAGATTTTAAAACTCCATCAGACATGTTAAAATGATTTACTGTCAGTGCTGGCAAACATTTCAAGCAGGGGGACGACAAAGCAGCTTGGATCAACACTCTGATGTCCCACTGTAGACTCCAGCACCACATCACACACAGGAAATGATGGCCTGGGTAAACTTGCCAGTAATACTTTATGTCATCATAACGCCTCGCTGAGAAATTTTTCATTAGCCTATTTGCTGCATCGTTGAGGACCTTAGAAATTACAGTCATTTCCCCTCAGTTCAAGGTGTCACTGGGGGCCCAGGCAGTCACTAGATTGAGTTATGATTATGTTATTCACTTTTCATTAGCAAAAGTGATCTGAATATGGGATCCGGAGACTATAGATCCACAATTATGTATAGGTTAAGTGAAAATGGCGCTTTTTTATTTGATTTGTTCACTGGAAATGATCCTCTGGTGTATGTGTGTAGCCACCAGTTGCATTTCTACTGCATAGTTTGAGCACTCCGAGGACAGCTGCTGCAGGATTTAGGTTTTGGAGTTACATATTTTTGCCCAAGATGCAGCAGATATAGAAATGTTGGAGGCAAAGTGCATGATGTAAATGTGAAAACAAAAGGCTCAGCTCAGGTATACAATTTAAAACACAGGTGATTTTGATTTAAAAAGAAAAAAGCCATGATATAAAGTGCAATGCAGATGCTCTATTATTTGAGGTCCACATTTTTTTGCAAGGTATCTGGCTTTTGTGCTCGCTCTCACACCCTTTCTATAGACTCTACTTTATGTATTATGATATTAATATTTTCTGAAGATGTTGATTTTGTTGTGACAGCAAACAGGCATTTATTTTCAATTGTTATCAGCTGAGAAACAAACAAAATTGTGGCTTTAATAGTAAATATAAATACAGCCTGTTCTCAGATTTCACAAGAAAAATATACAAAAATTTGTTTTTATGCTGCAGCATTATTTTTTATTTCAGGACTATAGATAATCTGAAAATACTCATATTCCCCTCCAGAAAAAGTTATTTCCAAATGCAACCCTTTCAGATATTCAGTGGCAGCTGCAGGATTTATGTTCGTGTGCACTCTCCACAGACACACCGGGATTTACAGTGAGCTGTGCTTTAAACAGGCCCAAATTAATCCTCCGTGTTAATGCACGCGCTCGTGCAAAAGTCAGGACTTGTTTGGGAAATTGACAATGTGTGTCTTTTCCTCACTTATGAAGTGCAGTCTGCAAACTCTAGTCCTTTCATTTCACTCTGCATTGTTTACAGCAATATAGGGCACCGGGCCCATAAATCTTCCCCTTGCTCTGCCAAGACAGCGCCATTTGTATGCACCGTTTTAACCGACAGCATCCTCTGCCCATTAACGTCTTCTCCCCAGCTCTCTCTCTCAGTCTCCTCTTATCTGCCCAGCTCTGTCCCCTGCAAATACATTAACTGATCCGTGCGTTCGTTGAGCTCTGGAAAACAATTATGTTTTTGAGTGTAAGGAATATATAATTTAGAGGAGGAAAAAAAAGGAAATAATAATATTAAAAAATATACACACAAGGATTGCAATGTGCAGATTCATGCGCATGTGCGCGGCTGCAGATCCTATACACCCCATTCCCCCAATACCGCTTTTCCCTGTAAGTTATTGGTATGAAAAATAAAAGTTTATCGACGATTTCCTCGGTTGTTTGTGTCAGCAGGCGAGAGAGCGCAGAAGGTAAGGAGGAATTGTAAAAGGGTTGACACCCAGAGCGACCGGCGCGCTTTTGTGTGAGAGAGAAAAATGATTTATTGCCACTGAGGCGGTTCAAACAGAGTTCACGGAGAATTGTGGTGGAGGCGCGGAGGAGCTAAATTATGGTCTTGCTGAGCTAGTATATCATAGATCCTATCTCCAATTCAGAGAGTGTGTTCAAGGGTGTGAGGTAAGGAAAACAAAACGAATTTAATTACTTTCCCCCATTTCAGTCAGGGCTGATGTGCACCGCCTAATTCACCTGTTAATAAATAATTGTAATAAAATCATTATAATAATAATTACACCTACGATTGTTGTTATTATTGGTGGATTTTGGTGTAAAATGAGATACAAGCAGGTGTCATTATATTTGAATTTCTATTTATTTAGCTCTGATGGCCTACAATAAGCCAATGCTGACATTTACTGAAGAGACATTTAGCACCTAACTGCCATTTTAATGGACAGGCTGGAAAGATTGTGGCTGTTTTCAGTGCCAAATTAAAATCAGGTCTCCAAGCTAAACGTGCAGCATTTTTATTCAGTTTAAAATTTAATTATTATCAATAACAGCACTATTTAACAGCCTTTTTAAATGTTGATCATGTTACCAATAAGCCAACTGCATTGTGTCTGATCGGAAAGAGAAATTCAAAACTAAAATATTTCATTTACTGATAAACAGATAAATAAATAATTCAAGGACGTGACTTGGAGGTTCAGGTAAAGCCTCGGTGATGGTGGCAGCAGGGGTGAAACGGAAAAAGGGGGAAGGCTCCTCTTCTTCCAAGCTATGCAACCCTGAGTGCATAATCCATCACGGCTGAGAGACACCTAAAGAGGGTTTTCTCGACAGCTTTGTTGTAGTGAAACACCAGAAGGAACTTATATCTAAAGCCTGCTTCAACTAAGATTGATACACACAAACACAATATGCTAACATTATAGCCTCTCCTTTTGGGAGGCTGCTTTTTGGGCGCACTATTTTATTTTATTTTTCAAAGTAATGGCTTCATTATTCTAGTTATTTATTCACTTGAAACTGAAATTAAGCAATCATGTTTTATGAGATGTTTTTTTTCTCAAAGTGTAACTCAGTTAGGCCACACTTGATGTAGCATTTAGCACAAATAATTCCCCCCCTAAAAATATTTATTATGGTGCTTTTAAATGAAGTTGCAAAATTCATATTTTTGTTTAAGTGCTTTGCACCTTCATGAGAATATTCCCAAGTTGCTGTGTGCTCTGTAGCTGCAAACAGGCGCACATTAGGGCTCTGCTGAGCATCTCCCTCCTGCTCTTTTGTCCACGCAGCCGTGCAGAGAGCGGGATGTTTACCATCCAAAACGTCCACAGTGTTTGACTGTTGCCTCACAGAGCCACAGACAGACACTTGATACTGTACAGTGATGCCTGATTAATGCAAATGCGCTGGCAAAAAAAAAAAATCTCTAATGATTGCCTCCTTTGTCTTTGTGTGGCAATGACTGTCAAGCCTTTGTTTGACCACTCCCCGTGAATCCTATTAAGCCAAAGCTGCACTTCCACTCCGACAGTTATAAGCATATGCTGTTATTTTAAAGGAAAAGCCCGCCGATTTATACTGGGCAGTTAAATGAGATGCAAACTGAATTATCCAAAATAATCAGGATGATTTTTTTTGCAAGCAGAAAGCAGTGTTATTGCAGAGAGTCCTTATATAGAGCAGATAATAGCATGGAAATACGGGAATACATATTATTTATCATTATGTTTAATTGGGGGAAAATACGCACGGAACACAAATTATTTTTAGGTATTTTACATTGTAAAAAACGCCTCAGCGGAATAATGAGTTGAGGTCGATAATGCGTTATTATCCAGCATATTATTCCAGCTCATAGACGCATCCCACTGTAGCAGGAAGTCGTCGCGTTGCATCTGATCAAACCTACCACAGAAAAGTTGTGCAGCTGCAAGCGGCGGATCCTTCTAACAAAACGCCTCCCGTCAAAAGATTTACAATATTACAAGAAATCAGCACCCAGTAATGAGACGCTCCTCACCACACATTGTAATCTCTCTGTCTGCCCCCCCCCCCCCCTCTTCCTCCGTATACACATCTCCCTCTTTCTCCCACCCACACACTCATTGCACAGTTGTTGGCGTCTATTCATATTCCGTTATATTTTTTTTATCCCTAGGTAAAGAAACGCAGGCTGCTCATAGAAATGTTGTCTGAAGAAATATCGCAGAAGCTTCTTCGGGCGCCCCAAGTTGCCAGCGGATTACTTTGCAACTCCAGAGCTCTGCCATTGGAGGAGGACCACACGTGACCACGGCACCCTTCTGGTAAATATTATTCAAATGTTCCACATGGTTACTCCAAGTGCTCTTCCCTGCATGCCTTTATACATTCAGGTTAATTGTGATCGGATATTAGACAGACAGAAGTCCTAGTCTTTACTACTGTTGAGGGGATTCCTGGGTTTGATTTGAGACAGTTTGATGAGCTGGGTGCATCATGGACCCCCAACAGTCTGCCCTCCCACTGCAGCTGCATGGCAACAGTTTTGCTATGAGCTCTGGACAAGTGCCAAAACTAAGCGCGGGATACAATGAAGGAGGAGGAGGAGGTGGAGGCCAAGAAGCTGAACTTAATCAGCAAAACATGACCTCCTCTGCTCGTGTCAGTTGCAGGTTGAGCCCAGGTGAACAGTTGCAGTGCCCACTGGAGCCCCTGGTTCATTGCCATGCCAAGGGCAAGCTGGACATCAAGAGCAGGAGCTGCAGTCTACTCACCATCTGCCGCTCAGGAGTAATTTTTCCCTGGATGAATCCACGGACAACTGACTCTGAACAATCTGGTAACTGTGGTTTTGTACATTATCATTTACTCTTAAAGCTATGACTGGATGTAAACAATCTTCATTAGGTGCTCGGTTGAATCCAGGTTTAATGAGCATTTGCCTCATCTGTGTATGGATGTTTAACTGATATCTGACCTTAGCAGTTAGACTCTTTGTTGCATGAAGACACACAGTCAGCCCCCTGATCTCTCATACTTGGTAGCAAACACACCAAGCCAAAGTCTCACTGTAGTCAGCATAGGTGTAGATTTTGGGGGGTAAGCAGGGCAACACGTCCCCCTCAGAAATTAAAAGATATCCAATTGCCAAAATTTGCATTCGCACCTTAAATTGATGCAGAACAGACACAAATTGGTGCAAAAAAATTCACCAGAAAGCAGGAAAATAAGTGTTTGATGCTCGATTTTTTTTTTGGCAGGGGACCCCCAAACCTCCCATTTCATATGTGTTCCCCTGAAAGTTGAAACAAATATCTTTGCCCCTGCAAGTCAGTAGTAAAATATCTGACCTGCATCATTTATAATCCACAAAATTCATCTTATCTCCTCTATTAGGTTAAATTAGTCCTTGAATGAGTGTCAGTGTTGCAGCTAGGGCTGATATTATATTGATATCGCGATAAGAGACGAGATATCATCTTAGATTTTGGATATCGTATCATAAGTGTTGTATTTTCCTGGTTTTAAAGCTGAATTACAGTAAAGTGATGTAATTGTCTGAACTTGGCTAGCTGATATATTATTTGCCCTTGCCCACTTAGTCATTATATCCACATTATTGATGATTATTTATCCAAAATCTCATTGTGTAAATATTTTATGAAAGCGTCAACCCTAAAGTATTTTCCCAATATCAAGATATTTGTCCAAAACTATCGTCATATCTGATTTTCTCCATATCGCCCAGCCCTAGTTGCAGCACAGTGTCTTGCACATAGTTGTTCTTCCGGGTCTTGGAGGCAAAATAACATTCAACAGCTTCAGTGATAGGCTGCACAATATCAGCGAATATCATCACTTTATAATCTGTTGTTTCATATAACAATCATTAAACATGTTTATGATGTTTTATGAGTGTAAAATCACAGTGTCTCAGTATGTTTTACAATAAAAGAAAAAAGACAATTACAGCAAATGAAAAAATAATATTAAATGTATAGCACAACAATACATGTTTCAAACAACAAATACATTTTTTATTGCTTATACAGTATGAATCAACAATATGCCTATTATTTTCACAGAAGCATCACTACCTCAACACTATAAACAAGCTAGCATATAACAGGAAGCTGCAGTCTCCTCTCTGGTGTTAAGGAGAGCACTCTTCCCTCTAAGGTCACCACAGGCCTTATTAGGTATCCATTAACCTCTGTGTGTTATGTTGTTATCAACAGGGCCCTGGTATCGCTCATATACATGTCAAATGGAATCTCTAATGGTGGTTATTTTCAGTGTGGTCCCAAGATACCTTTTAAGTGACTGAGATGGGGATTTGACAGGTCTGCTTCCGTGTGTAGCTGTGATTAATGTGGCCTGTCAGGCAGCCGTAGTGGCGTCAGATGTTTCCCCCAGACTGTTTCTTCGGGAGGTAACTTTCCCTGAACACATGACACTGTAGACAGCCAGTCTTGTATAGCGTCTCAAGCATGACTGAATACACAGGAAGAGCTGAGGGCCCTACTTTGTCCCAGGTTGATTGGCTGAGGATTAACAAGGGCCTTACTGGCACTTGAAGTCCTACTGTGGAGGGGATATGTTTCAGGATAGACTTGTTAAAAATGTGGCTTTTAACGCCGCTCTCTTCTTTATGTGCTTCCTCTTGCATCAGTCAGCGGTGGTGTGGCGGCGGGTCTGTCAAGCAGAGGCGTCAGGAGGGAGCGAACGGCCTTCACCAACAGCCAGCTGCTGGAGCTGGAGAAGGAGTTCCACTTCAGCCCTTACCTGTGTCGCCCTCGGAGGATGGAGATGGCCGCCGGGCTGCAGCTCACCGACCGCCAGGTCAAGATCTGGTTTCAGAACCGCAGGATGAGGTACAAGAAGGAACACAAATATGGGAAGGTGGCAGGTTCGTCCCAGTGGTCTCCCTGCACCTCCTCCCTCAGCTCATGTGCAGACAACCTGAGGTTTCAAAGTGCATGTGTTGTAAGAACTTCCTCCTCAGAGGTGCACTTCATGGATTACGCTCCTGTGCCATCCCCTCTCTTTGGCTCTCACAGTGACGCCAGCAGTGGTCAGTGTGTTCACCCCGCAGACCTGCCCCATCTGAGCTGCTTGCTTCCATCTGTTGCAAATGGTCCACCGCCCTCGTGCACGGGCGCAGATAGTCATCACCATACTGGCATTTCAAACTGGCCCTAGGGCCTCATAATGGCCGTCCCTCCTGTGCTCATCAAAATCTCAATGATACATCCACTTTCACTTACTTATGAAAGACTGGAGGATGTCTTATTAGCATCCCTGGGTTGAAAAGCCCCTTAACACGCCTGTTCACCATTCATGAAACATTTTAATTAAACAGTGATATCATTTGTTTCTCAGGCGCAGCGACTGAAGGCTGCAGGTCAAACTTGCTGCTCGTACTGTAAATACACAGCATGCACAGTTACATGTTGTTTTGCTGTTATCTTGTGGCTGTTGCATTTATATTGTTGTTGCATGTTTAATGCATGTGGGAACCATACCATGAGTGAGTTTTCTATTTCCCTCTGTTGTCAGGTAATAGCTAAGTGGTTGTCATATTTTCTAAGTGTCACATCTGGCCTCTTTTTATTATCTACTGTACATAGCAGGTCATTTGTGTAAAATGTTTTAACTGTGAAATGAGCAGAATAATGTTCACATCAAATGATGTTATATTTTTGTTAAAGCCATTACGGGATACGGCGAGTCTTTGATATGGTTCTTGATTAATTGAGATGTCATATACTGTACATGCTTAATAAATGCATTTGGGAAAACTGTAGCTCTTGTGCAGTGTTTACGCTGTTCATTGCTGATTAGAGATAAATTCTTTCCAGCTCTATTTCATGATTAAGGATTCCTGGATCAGATCCCAAATGGAGGGGGGAAAAAAATCAGAAAGATTCTGTAATCAAATTAAGGCATGCTTTAGATTCATTGAAAACTCTACAGTATTGTGCATTCAAGTTGCACAATCTCGCCACATAAGCCTCTCCCTCGCTCCTGCCTCTGCGCTCCCCACCATTAATCACCGAGACAAGGCAGTCTTTCCAGCACTCCAACCACAAGCTCTGAACCCACTGGGCACCATGACAAGATCTCTTGCCTCCTCCTTCCCAACCCTTTGCCTTTTCAATAGCCAAATTGTAGTGCTGCAAGTCGGGGCTGGCCTCCCTCTCAGGGGGCATGTTAGCTGTGTAGCTCAGAAGCCCTTCCAGCAGCCTATAGGCCACAACAGACCAATGAGGTTCAATCACTAATGACAACATATTATCTTAAAGAACAATGAGGAGACTTTGTTTTTTAGCTGCATCCACTGTGCCATTGTGACAAGTGGATTCTCAAATGTAAACGATGTCATGGAAACCTTTTTCCTCCTGCTATTTTTGATCTCAAAAATCTCTGAGCTAAATTACGCACACGGGGAATTATGCGTTTATTTGACAGAAGTGGGTCACAGGTTCTCTTGGGTCTCGACAGTTTTACACGTCAAACACAGACAGCAACTTTTATGATGAAGGAGTGAACCTCCTCTTACGCTTGATCATGTGAGCACGAGTATCAATATTCCTTACAAAACCTCACACACTTTCTGGACATGCTGACAGTTTTATATCAGTGGCCTTACTGTAAATGAGCTGTCACAGAGGACCACTGACAGCTATGAAATGAGGAAGCCGATCCCCTGGTGGTCCTGGATAGAATGACTTCCTGCTCCTAATTCATTAGCTAATCAGTCAGTGGATCAGCTGTCATTTGGTAAATATTTGACACCATTTTCAGCAGGTCTCAGGAGGTGTCAGAGGAGCTATGTAACAGCTATAACTCTGCGGAAATTTTGAATAAAATAAAATGAGGTCTGCACCACATCTGTATCAAAGAGGCGGTGACAGCCTGGTAATTTAAGGGAAAAGTAATAAAGTCAAGTGAGAGAAAAAGCAAGAAAAAGTTCTCCCCTGTAAGTGTGTTCGCCTGCAAAGAGAGAAAGAGTGGGGGACTGTGAAGAAGAAGCAGACAGTGTTGGATTCCTGAGATTCTTGCGTATGCCGGGTGATTTATGGTGTTAATGGTGCCGAGGCTCAATAGGAACTTTACCTCTGGTTCCTCACTACATTCTCCCTCCAGACACTAAAAGCCAGGAGGATCCGCACACTGGAGTGCAGTAATTCTGTGGATGGGGTCAAGGGGGATCCCCAAGGGTCAAGGAAAGCCTCCCCTCTGAGGGCCCCTCTGCAAGGGGGAACAGTCGACTTCCATTTCAACATTAGGTTAGCCAGTTGTTCTCACATTGGGTTGCTGCTACTTAGCTACTAAAGTCATTATTTCCTTTTTACTCACTTGACCCCAGTTTAATGACATCTGTTTTCAGTGGTGGGGGGAAGGATCCGTAAAGCCAAAAATCCGTACATGTTTTTTTAAAATCTGGGCTTTGATCAGACCGGAGCGCTGCATTAAGTGGATCTTTGAAGTGATAAATGATGCCAGCCGTGGTGCCATGAAACCAGCTTTGGTTACGGTCCATCATTAATTTTGAAATTTTTTTGCGTTATGTCCTTTACAGTGACTGATGTTCCACTGTCCCATTTGCAGCTGTTGTGAAACTGATTTTGGGGTTAGATTTGAAAAATGCTCCATGCATCAAGACTTTTCTTAAGCTGCCATGAAAACAAAACTGCTGTGTCCTTAACAAAGACGTGCCGCTTTAAGTATCTTTCAAAGCGTTTGCCCCTGCGTTCGACAAACTTAAAGCCTGAAGCTCATCGTGTTACCCTCGCAGTAAGCTGCTGGTGTCTGATGTAGTCCTATGTTATGATGTGGTAATTCCATTCATTATATGGGGATCACTTTCAGAGGGAATAAATGATTATAATAAATGTCTATGTGACAGCCCCTGCTCTTATTGGTGTGTATGCTGCCTGTCTATTCTCTGATTGGTTGGGGAGTCCTTAAAATCATCCCAGCCCCACTGAGGGCCCCTTTCTTTCACTAATTACACAGTAATCTGGGGTTTGCTTGTTTTTGGTCTTCATCAGCTGTTTTTATTTTTACATCATCATCATCACAATCCCTGCATGCACTTATTTATACCACTAATTACTGCCAATGACTGACACACTTAACAGCATTTGATAAACTAAGAGAAATACACAAAACATGACAGACTGTGGCCTTAATTTGTCACCTTTTTATTCACTTTTTTATTTTGAAAAGGTAATTTCACCATTTTCAATCAGAACCCTGTTTCCCCATGTTTTTGTGTCTACGTGATTAACAAACACAACAATTTCTGAAATTGGTTTAGTGTTGAGAGAGAGTGCTGGAGCGGGCAGCAGCTAAACAGGCTGCAATATAACGTTAATGGGTATTTGCATACTGTCAATGCACATCCAGTAGAAGTGCTAGCTTTTGCCACTGACAGACTCAGGTTGTTATTGTGTCTGACCACATTGTGGAAATGATCCCTACAGAGATAGACCTTTTTGTTTAAGAGTAAAATCCTCTTTGTTTAAGCAGAAACAGCCCTAAAATTGATATCGCCAAACCCACCAGACTCTATTTAGATGAATATTTTATTATTGGCAGAGTAGGGAGTATAGTGGTTAGCACTGTCGCCTCACAGCAAGAGGGTTGCTAGTTCGAACCCGGTGTAGGGGAGCCCGACAGTGTGGATTTTGCATGTTCTCCCCGTGTCAGCATGGGCTTTCTCTGGGTGCTCTGGTTTCCCCCCACTGTCCAAATACATGCAGGTTAATTGGTGACTCTAAACATGAGTGGTCTGGCGACCTGTCCAGGGTGTACCCCGCCTCTTGCCCAGTGTCAGCTGGGATAGGCTCCAGCCCCCCTGCGACCCCTAACAGAATAAGTGGTTATGGAAAATGAATAAATTAATGACTGACTAATTTTATCATTGGAAAACAAACTTCATTTAAAGTTGCCAGACACAAAATGAAACTCACAAAAGTGTTTCAGTCAATCTTTTTACTGTTCCAACAATTGCTAACCCAGGTTTGGTGGACATAAACCCTTATCTCACCCAGTATAAAGATATGCTGGCTCTATAGATGCTAAAATTACTGTTTATTCAAATCTAGATAACAAAAGTTCATCTCTGTAGGGATACTTTCCATAATGTTGTGACACTTACTCAAACAATCTGAGTCTGTGAGCGGCAAAAACATGCACTTTCAGTGGACATACATTAACGGTGCACAAATTCCCCAAGTGGTTACATTGCAGCCTGTTTCGTGGCTCTGAACTACAGTGATGTTGCTCATTACTGGACTAATTTAAAAAATTGTTGTTCCCATCAATCGCTTAGACACAAAAAATGTGGAAAATCAGGTCACAGTTGAAAAGTACAGAATCTACCCTTTAAGAGGTTGCTTTAGCAAACAGGCCTTCATTAGAGTGTAAGAAGAGTGATATCCTCCTTGCTGTGTAGTGATTAAAGAGGAGCACCACCTAAATAAGGAATTCCAATGTGTTATTTCCATGGCCTGGGAAAGTTGGATCAATATTTGTGAACATGAGCTACTTTGACTCAAAGCCAAAACCAGATAAGCCTCAAACTTGTGATGTCATAGGTATGAAGCCTGCAGCTGTTCCGTGGACAATGAATGTGAGACACACAGAATCTTCTTCTTCTTCTTCTTCTTCATCTTTGCCCAAATGAGTTTTATTCTGTTTTAGTGTTCTCAGTTAGGAAACAGAAAATGTCCCCACATACTCAGAACGTTCCCCTCGGTGCTCCCAGTGTCACCTAAAATATCTTTACCAATTCATTGTCTATGGAGCAGCTCCAGACATTATACCTTATGATATCATAAATTTGAGTTTTAGCACTCTAGTTTTTGGTTTTGGGAGAATTATCCATATTTACTAATATTTTTGGACTGTCTCACACCACATATAATAATAACGAATGACATGCATGAATTTTGAAAATAGGCATAATTTCTCTTCAAGGTGATACAGGCATGCAGTGAAATATTTTAATACAAAGGACTTTTTTATTAAAGGAAAACATCATGACACCAAACATGAATCCATAAAATGGCATCTAATGGAACAATTTATGTGTATAAACTCACTTATGAACTTGAACACATTGGGAATATAAGGCATATTTAAAGAAATCAATCACAGGGGAAAAAACACAACATTGCGTGCATTCACCGATAGTCTTCAAAACACAGTCACTGTTGAGTGTTTACTCATTTACTTGTCATGAAAGATTGTATTTGAATATTAAGAATATTTTGAAAGGTCATTGTAGTATTGTGTGTTTTGTATTTATGCTAACTTATATTTTCTTGTAAATGCCTGCAGGAGGAAATGTAGTGTTTTATACAAAATATTTTGAAAAGATGTTGTTTATGCTCTTTTACATACTTGGTAAATGATGATTTACAGAGGTGGGACCAAGTCATTGTTATGCGAGTCATAAGTAAGTCTCAGGTCCTTGCACTCAAGTTCCAATTCAAGTCCCAAGTCAAGACAGGCAAGTCCCAAGTCCTACATTTGAGTTTCGAGTCTTGAATGAGTCATATTGTACTCTTCAGTGAATCCCATTCTAACAACAGAGTAATAATATAGGCTATAAAATTAACAAAAAGTGTTTTGATTTTTTAATTACTTTGTTTAAAGGAGTTTATTGGAAGTTGTTGCGTCTCCGTCTGTAATTTTTGACTCGCACATTTGCAAACTGCAACTTGTTTTATTTTATTTTTTTATGACCACCCAGTTTTTGTATATAAACAAAATTATCTTTGGTATAATTTTTTTCCCAGCTGGTGCTCAGTAACGTAACATTAGTTTTTCATGGTTTTCTCCTGCAGCCCGACTGGATGTTGTCAGATGGGTTCAAGCAAACTGGATCTGAGGAATTCACTGTCAACTTCCTGGGAATGAATAGCGTTTTTGTTAGTGGAATCATAGGAAATCAAGGGAAACTAACTGATTTGTAGCACCCTTTTGAAAGAACATACTTTTTAATCTTTGGGCCTGGGTGAAGGTGTCAAGTGGGTATTTTGAAGTCCAAGTAAAGTCACGAGTCACTGGTGTTCAAATCCAAGTGGAGTTGCAAGTCTTATTTGATTTGTCCAGTCGAGTCTAAAGTTATCAAATTTGTGACTTGAGTCTGACTTGCAAGTCAAGTGACTCGAGTCCACACCTCTGCTGACTTAAAGGTCATGAGACTGATCACTGAATTTTATATAAAGACACTGTGGAAAACCTGAGTCACCATCCTGACTCACAGTATACTGAAGAGTTTTGATGGACTTGCATTGACACTCACACTCGACTGCACCTCGCTGTATTCTGAGAGTTTGAAATTAAAATGAAAACTTGGCTTACTGTAGGATACAGACACCAAAAGTTGCTGTAACCTGTTTCCATAGTGGTCCGATGTGTCCCAAGTTCACAACAAAACAAAAAGACTGCTGTTGTAAATTAATAAATCCATAATTGTGTTTTACATTTCTGGTGTCTCACATAGTTTTGAAACAACCTCATGGACCAGACTGCAACATCTACTGTAACAAAAGAATTATGATGAACGCAGTATTCAAGATTATGACCAATCTGGGACTAATTTTCAGTTGAACTTTTAAATCAATGTGTTTGATAATTGAATGATTTGTACAGTGAAAATAATAAAATAAAACCTTCCTATTGTGTGACTGTTGGGTGCGATACTTCAGTCCATTGTTGAGCAAAAGCCTGAACTTTTATGCCTGGCCTTTAGGAGGTTTTGTTCTTTTTATGACCTATTAACCTTCTCAGCCTTTTCCCTCCACAGTAGTAACTGCTGCCCACCAGTCTCTCCAGGTGCTTGTTGCTCAAGATGATTGTTAAGTATCAATTTCCTGTGTCACCTTTATGGGTTTTATTTATTTGTCTGCTCCTTCATGTGGAACAGAGCCTGAGCATTACTCAGGTAGATGGATTATAACTCAACTGCTACGACTCATCAATCTTGGAAATTTGACTTCCTGAATTTCATACAACTGTTACTGTCATATTACGGCACGGCATTATCAAGATCAATGACATTTTAAATGCTTCCCAGTTAAGGATGATCGGTGACAATAAAAAGGTAAGTTGGTGATGAAACTGTCTCGGCTGTGGTGAGCGGCACTGTGCACAGTGAGAGAGAGAGAGAGTCACCTGCTGGAGCTCACTTTTCCCTCTGAGGAGCTCCGGTTAAATGAATGAACTTGTAATCACAACAGTCACCCTGCTAAATGTCACATGTTGACCATTATCGATCACCCAAGAATTATTTAACACCCAACGGCTTTATCACACAGAATCTAATCAATGCACACTTGCTTTTGGTTGTTCTGGCATAAAAAAAAACACTGTGTGGAAAAATGTGAGAATAAAAATCAGCAACCTGAAAGGATTTTTGGAAATATATCAGAATAGTGATCTTTGGATGTGGCTTTTTGTTTAAGGTCCTGGAGACCTAAACATATTTAAAGGGACAGTCCACCCCCAAATCAAACATACGTATTTTTCCCACCTACCTGTTGTGCTTCATATCAGTCTAGATCTTTTTGGTGTGAGTTGCCGAGTGTTGAAAAATATCAGCTTTAGAGATGTCTGCCTTCTCTAAGTATAGTGGAACTAGATGGCACTTGGCTTGTGGTTCTCAGAGCGCCAAAAAAATACATTTGAAAAACTCAACAGCAATGTCTCTTTCCAGAAATTATGACCCGGTTATTCGAGATAATCCACAGACCTTGTTGTGAGCAGTTTCATGTAGTAAATGTTTTCTTACTACGAAACTACACCCGCCAACCATATTGTCAGAAGCATGCATCTACTGCTAGCTCCCCCCCCTGAGCTAACATTACAGCTCAGCTGGGGAGGACACCATTAATGTTTACATCTCGCTCTTTTGAGGCCAGTATCAGGCTGAAGTTGTCAAAATCCAGCACTTGGGCAGTGAATTGTTGTGTTAGAAACCAACAAAAAAAATGGCATCCTTTAACGTCGGCAAGATACACAGCAGGTTGTCGTTATAGTTTAAGGCCGCCCCGCAGCGTCAGGGGGAAACACGGCAGGACAAGAATGAAAATAAGGTGGCAAAGATCCAACTGAGGCAGGCGGAAGGGGTGGTGGATGGGTCCAACAAACACTGACTTTCATCCGAGAGAGCGATGTTTGCGTCCCGTTAGATTCTAAAGCCAAACCCTGTTCTTTTGTCCTAGACCTTACCACGTGCTTTTGTAGTTGACCGAAAACGCCAATTCGCAGTGTTGTACCGATGTAGTGCATTGTTGTTGTTGTTGTTGTTGTTTTTTTAAAGAGACAGTATGTGAATGTTAAATTTCCTGTGAAAATGTCATGCAATGCATTTTCAGAGACAATATTTGTGTAAAATAAAACAAATACCAAAAAAATGTCTTTGCTCGTCCAAAGTTTTCTTTGTTTTATATGTCAAAGCCAGTCACAAAGATTTAAAAGGCAACAGTGACGTCAACATCAACAGCAACAAATGAAAAAGGCCTACCTGATGGTAAAGACAGGATCAACAGGAAGAACAGGCAATATTACAGATGGGGCGGACATCCAGTTGTGTTACCATCAGAGCCCAGTGTACCTTCAACAGCTTGACAGCAGTTGTTACACTTAACAGTTTGTAATGTTAAAAAAGCTTCATCAGTTACTCAACGCAATATCTATGTCCAGTGTTCTAAAGTAGTTTGATCAAATTTGTTGTGTGTTTGACAGTATAAGTATCTTCACAATGAAAGATGTCAAAATTTGTCAGCTCTGTGCTGCCGAAAGGGGCCCACTCAGGGTTAGCTATGGGGGAGGGCTCATGTGTTTGTGTTATGGTGAGCAGTGATACAGTTCGCGGGTATATTTTAGTAGAAGGAAAACTGTTCCTACATGAAACTGCTCACAGCAAGGTCTGTGTAATTTCCTGGTCATGTTTCCTGGAGAGACACATTGCTGTTGAGTTTTTTAAATGTATTTTTTTTGGCACTTCGAGCACCACAAGCTGAGTGCCACCTAGTTCCATTATATTCACACAAAGGTCAACATCTCTACGGCTGATATCTCCAACACTCAACGACTCACACCAAAACAAACTAGACTGATAAATAGCACTACAGGTAAGAGGACCAATATGCATTTTTGAATTTGGAGTGAACTGTCCCTTTAACATAGTTTTATGTGCTTGAATCCTCACAACTCTTGTGATTTTAAAGTTATTTTTGGGGTCTCAGAGACCCGGCTTTAAAATATGAAAAAATGTATCTGCTCTGTATCTGTGACGTCTGTGACTACATCTTCCAACCTCAAATAAATCTCAGGGGTCTAATTTATTCAAAACATTAGTAATATCACAATGTAGGATCTCACACTGTATACATCTCTGCCTACGGATGACTTTTTGACAAACAAGGAGAATTCATATTTGATTATGCATTGCTAATAAAACAAATAACACATAAAAGATGTCTTTATTTTGTGTAGCAACAATGCTTCATGGTCATTTCTATATTTGGTCACATCACATGTGCAAGCCCAGTTTGTGACTACTGGAACCACTTTAATACTTTTCTACATATTAGGTTTTTATAATACTACTAGAAGAAAACAAAATTTGCATTGTTTTACATATGTTATTTTTACACATACAGCAGCTGGGTCTGTGGGACTCTAGGCACCAAGGAAGTAAAGCCAGTGTCAAGAAAACAAGATTGACATTTTAATCACATAACTTTATTTTAAATTCTACTGGAGAGGCAAAAGTTCTAATAGATACAGAATACGTCACCCTGAATTTTGGGAGATGTATAGACAGTGATGCACAGGACAGAATATTTCCATTTGATGAATGGGGGTCATGAAATGGATTCTTGGGTTTGAATATTTCACTCTGTGTAAACATCACATGGCTTCAGTGAAGAGCAGGAACACGTTGAGACAGATTATCAGACTGTGTAAATAAGATGATCTCAAAGGTGGTTAATGAGGAATAAAAGACATTTAACTAATATTTGGATATTGTAAATATCCAGTACCTTCCTCATCTAAACTTTTAACTTTCCAACTTTTCCAAGGTTGATGTTTTTGCCTTTTTTACCAGCAGTTATAATCCTTCCTGAGCCTCAACAGAAGATTAGTGCTTTATTAATACAGTGTCATTTTTCTATCAGCATTTTGCTATTAAGCATGATTAGCATGCACAGTAGACTCCTGATCTGCATTGTGAACAAGCAGGGGATGTTTAAGCAGAAAAAAAAATTAAAAACCACTCCTCTTTCCCTGCAGCGAAAACAATGCCTTACGAGGGAGAATATTACAGAGTGTGCTGCAATGATGAACATTTCCTCCTGTTTCATGTTTAACCCTGCTCATTTCCCACAGTAAGAACTCCGGAAACACACAAGTGTGCGCAGCAGCTTGGGGGGAAGATGACTGATGGCTTGTTGTCATGATGTTTGGGATTCTGCCGACTCGAAGCCTCTTGGCTCACTGAAGCTGTGAAGCGCTGCAGTACATACTACAGGCTATTGTTGAAAAGTCCTGGTATTAGCGAGGTATTGCTTCATTGTCACACTGTTGAGCCTGTGCAGAATGCAGTTATCTGTAATGTCCCCGGCCATTTGCACTGTAGTTGTATTGGATTTATGATTACGGTTCATGTACTGTGACAGATTTCATACAATTCGACGACGAAAGCAAAGACAATTATTAGAATTTCGCAGCGTGAGTGGATGGATTTCTTTGTTTTCAAGCGCTATTCCCTGAATGGTGTGTGGGCTGGGTAGACACTAAGCCAAACCTCACTTCTGACATCACTATTTTTCAAAAATGTCAATATTTGAAAAACGCAGACATGCTCTATCAATCATATAGATAGCCATCTTTCAACCGGTCAATGTGCCACACTTGAATATCGGTCTGCTTGTGCCTCAGCCCCTGCTCTGACCCTTTCTCTCTCTTTATTTCTCTGGGCCATATTACAGCTCTATCATGATGCCACACTGATGAGCCCGAGCTCCATAAACATGGCAAAGATGGCTGTCATCTTCCCCTCCTGGAACTGCATTAACGCCAGTGACCTCTCTTGTTGGTGGTGACAGTCGTCTGTCAGCACCGGTTAATTCCCATGTCTTGTGAGGGTCAAGAGCTGACATATAATGAGGCTTGACAGTGTTGGAGGGCCAGACAAGGTTCTGGTGTCAACGGCGGCCAGTAGCATGGTGTCAGCAGCGTCTGGATGAGGGTTCAATTCAAACCACGGTGGTAATCCGAGCACGGCCGGTGCTGATCCCAGGGCCTCGACTGCCTATTGACACACATCAGAGCATGGACGCAAAACAAATTAGCATCAGTCAATATTCTCTCCCTCCTCCTGCCTCCTGACACAGCCACCCAAGTGCTGCCATGTTTGCCTCACCTCCAGTCAAAACAAAAGAGACAATAGTGATCATGATGGAGAGCGCCTGCACTGACTCTTAAGAGGATGTTCTCAGGGTTGGGGGGCAGAATATTCACATTTCTGGTCTGCAGAATTTGGTTGGAGGGGAATCAAACTCAGAAGTGGATCCATTTCACCTAAACTGTGATATTACTCTCTTTCTTATTCCTCATGCAGAATCTGTGGTTTAGGGGGAGACAAGCTGTCCAGAGGAAGAAGCCTCAGCTATAGATGTCTTGTTTTTGTTGTGTGCTAAATGTGATAATATAACTTCTGTTGCATAAAAAGGTGCTGGGCAGTGATGTGGAACAACACTTCAAATATGCTAATCAAACATATGGCACTTCTAGGGAACAAACGCGGATTGCTGTTCTTGTCCTACATGATAAAAAGGTTACTTGTTTTAAATGTAATTTGAATACGTCCGAGGGCTGTAATAGGGCTGCTGCGTTTTTGTAAAAAAAAAAAAAAAAAAATCGTTTGCATACGGGAAAGCAGAGATTGCTCACACCTGTTTTTTTTCTCCTCTCTTCTTCTTCTTCTTCTTCTTTTCCCCTCTCTGCAACCCCTTCCCGCCTCCCCCCTCCCTCTGCTGAAAGCCATTACAGAAATACAATTTCTAATACCTCCGCACAGGTCTTCGATCGACTGCAAACAAATTTATATTCAGGCGGTAAACAGAAAGCTGCAGAGATTTATTTATTGAGTGTGGAGGAGAGAAACAAGCTAGCGCGTGAACCCTGAGTAACCTCCGAGCTGACATGAAGATGGATCAGTGCGCCCTGCAAATGCATGGAGAGAAGGGATATATTGCACTCAGTCATTCAGCACATCGCTGCCTGTAGAATCCCATTAACTCCCACAGCTGGGACCATATTTCTGTGTTGTAAGAATGCAGTTAGAAGTTGTTCATTACGCTGAATTATTTTGTAATTACTGCAGACTTAAAAGACATAGGAGATATTGTTGGAATAAAACGGTAAGAGCAGATAGTTGCTTTAAGTTGGGCTTGTTATTAAATGTTATGGTGGTGGTTTTGTGCTGTTATCTGAGACTGAAAAATAACAATAATGATAATAATAAAAATCGCCTGCATGTTAGGGCTTTCAGTTAACATGCATATATTTTCACTGACTGATCTGAGCATACAGGAACAGGGGAAAAAACAGATTAATACTCAATAATAATTATAAAATGTAGCATAGGTGTAGATTTCAGGGGGGACAAAGGGGACACGTCCCCCTCAATAATTAAGACACCATGCCACCCCTCCAATAAAGTTTATTTTGGCAAAATTAAATACATTTACACCACAAATTGGTGCAGAAAAAGCATAAATCAGTGCATAAAAAATTCACCAGAATGCAGGAAAATGCTTATAATTTAATAAAATAAAATAAATCTACGCCCTTCATTCATGTAGCATCATTGCTCCAGCTTCGGTGACAGTTAGCACACAGGCTAAGCCAATCACATGAAACATGCCTGATAATAAAAAATGCAAATTACAATTGTGTTGTGTCGCTACTGTTGTATTTCTTGCAAATTTAAGACGCAATCTCTTCTCTGCAAATTGAAATCAAAATAATTAAACGCTCTGCAGGTCAGACATTAAAACTGGATGTTAGAATATTATTAGCTTTATTAATCCCTGTTATTTTGAATGCATGCGTGAAGGCTGAGCGACGCAGTGAAACGTGTAAGTAGGTCACCAGACTTCAGAAAAAAAAACTTGTGCTGCACCGTGGAGCTCATTGACATTTTCACTTCTGCATTGTAGGTGAAAACACAGGGCTGCAGTGCTGCTGCATGTCCATTGTACCAAAGCCAGTTGCATTCATTGCAGGCTTATAGGTCAGTGTGGGCTCAACAGTGCTGGTGAATTCCTCCTCTGTGCATGTGGTTTAGGAGTGGTTGTTCTTTCTGTTTGTTTATGTCTCTCAAGCATAGCAGCGTGTAGCGTTGTTTGCACACGCCTGGAAACTATGACGCGATGATTCATGAATGAGTAAACACACTGATGTGTTGAAACAAAAGCTCAGTCCTATAAACTGTTTTTTTTTTTTAGCTCTGCATAATCGAACAAGCTCTATTTTTTCGGGCGGAGGGAGCAGCTGAACCAGCCGAGCAGCTAGTTTAACCTGGAGATGAGCGCGTCCTCTGTGTCACTTACAACTTCTTGATCTCTGCTTTTTGTATTTGTTCGGGGCTAATTACAAATCTGCTGCCACTGAACTTCTAAATACCAGCTGTCACGACCTCTGAACCCATTAAGTGTGCCTTTCACATGACCTAAGCCCTTTGCTAAAGAGGGCCTCGGGTTTTCAAGAAGCCTTCACAGATTAGCATAATCCATTAGCACCATCAATGTAGGCCTATATTATGCTAATATAGCTTTGGAGAAAAAAAAAGAAGTGGTCATTGTTGTCGTGAAAAATAATCAAAATACCAGAGTTTGACCTAAAATATATTACTCTTGCATAGGTGTGGATTTCGGGGAGGACGCAGGGGACATGTCCTCCTCAATATTTAGAGCATGTGCATTTGTCCCAAACAATAAAAACAAGGAAGTAGCTTTATTTTGACAAGAGTAAAATCATTTACACCATTAGCTGATGCAGAGAAGTCACAAACTGGTGCATAAAATTCACCAGAATGCAGAAAATTAAGTGTTTAATGCTCTGGTAAAACCTTCCATTTCTTATGTCTCCCAGTGTTGAAACAAAACCTACGCCCTTGCTCTTGAAGCCAAAAATCCTGTGTGATCCAAACACATCTGACGTCATACCCTACCTGTCTGCTTAGGTGAGAGGCCCGTGAAGGCCCTCACTGTCTGCTGCTGATGATGATGAACTTCCTCGCTGCTTTTGAGGCAGTTTTGCAGTTTTTGCTCTGGCCTACGTGGACATGGCAATAAAATGTTGACCTGAAGTGAGTTTCTCAACTCGGTTTAATCAGTGTTGTCCTCTCTGATGACAGAGATGTCCAGCTATTGGCCGAGACCAGGAGGGCACGTCATCTCCATCAATCAGGGACTGCTGTTTCTCCTCTGAGGAATGTCCCCACGGTCGTCCAGCCGCCTGACCATGCGTTACTTGGATGCATGAGAGGCCGGGCATGAAGTGCAACCCCGTCCAATGATTATGCAGGGGAGAGGTGATAATGACTTCCTATCAAGAGTTAACGGCCGAAGGGGAGAGTAGCCCTCTGTTCACGGGCTGCTGCCGAGCAAAAGAGGTCATAAACCGGGACCTGGACGGCAGGACTCATCCTGAACTCTGCAGTCGTGACGAGGAGGGGAAACTGGAAGTGGAAGTCGCCTCAGGATTTAATACTCCGCATCCCCGGTACTTAACTCTCTCTAACAGTTTGACTCTGTGCACCTCTTTGGACAGCCCTCCTCCTCCTACTCCACCGTGTGAGACTCTCGAGGGCTTCTCGACACCGGCCTGCCCCCACTCGTCCCGTGTCCCCTGGCGGTGCAGAGCGCAGGGGCAGGGCTCCTCTCCAGGACGCGGATACTGCGCGTCAAATCCAAACCAAACGCTTCAGTCCGGCTTTGGCTCACAAATCTACTCTCGTAATGGCCCCGAGATTCACGTCGCCGTGGGGAGTTCAGCTGGCTCGGACTGTAACGTGGCTCAAATGGATGTAAGCAGTAAAACTTTTGAGTGGATGAAAGTGAAGAGGAGTCAGCACCGGGCGGGTAAGTTTTTTTTGTCAGGGGGGAGACTGGGCACGAAAAGAGGGATAAAGTAACTTTGATATATTTACTCTGGATAAATAAGTTTATGTTAGCGCTTTGGATAACTTTCATTCATAGTTGGGAAAGTTTGATGGAAGTTTTCTCTGCACGCTGGGAAAAAAAGAGAAAAATAGCTGACGTGTTTTGTGCGTCACCGTGCACAATATCCTCCGTCACCAACAATTATGCAGCATTTTAAAATATTTCCACACTTTTCAAAGCAGATAAAAATGTTTGTAAAGCAGCAGTAGCTGTTTAGTCGACGCCACATTTGAATATGCACATGAGGACTCGGTTAGTATTTCCTTAACGGTCCCATGTTTGTGTCTGTTACCATTGTCGCTCCACCTACTGTTACAAGCAGGCTTCAGACTGTAGCTACACACAAGGAGGGTGGTGCAGAGTCAAAGGCCTGCTTAGCCTCACTGTATATTCAGACCGGAAAATGATCAATTATTTACCCTTGCCCTTACTAACCAGTAGCCTTTGAATAATGCAACAGACCACTGCCTGTCGAGACTCACAGGAAGTTGAGTAAAACTTACTCTTGTAAACTGGAGTGCTCCCTGAGTATTGATTAGTTGTCTGTTTGTAATGAAAGCCCTTGTGTATTGATTTCAGTTTGCAGCACCTTTACATGTGTCCACCTTTTTAACATAATTGCTGTCACAGATCATCATTTCCCTGACTGATGAGTCCCGGGCACAGAGCCCACAGAAGAATACATATCCCAGGCTTTAAAAAAAAATACCAATAGCCTGCTAATGTGAAAAATGCCTATCAATCCTCAATTTTATGTGAGTGATAGTATCTTATATAGATCCTTCATTTGATCAATAATGTCAGTTGAGTGACTGGCCACTGGACTTGGGTTGGGTTTCATAAATTTTACGTGGACGAAGATTTACTACAATGGTGGTCCCAGTCTTCTTTTTTCTTTCCCCCCACAGCACAGTCTCTTTCTGCTGTAAGCGTGCTGCTGACCCAAATGTTCAGCGACCAAAGATGCAGGTTGGTCATTACCACCAGACTGTCTGTGGTGAAAAGGCCCGAGCTCCTCTGCAAGGGATGCAACAAACATAAAGCAGCTGCAAAATCCACATTAGTGTGTACAATAATGTGGATTTAACACACTATTTTTGGTGCTGCTGCATACTGGAGTCAGAGTTCACAAATTTTTACATCAATACAACTAATTTTTAGCTTTGACTCTCCTTGCATGCTCCTCCATGATGTGCATAGTGAAACATAATTTCAGATTAACGCAGGAGGAGTTAAGAGGCCTAAAATGACAACAATATCTTTGATCTGACTCTGAATATTTTAATCTTATATAACGCAGCAAAAACAAACTGCTAAAAAACATAGAAGTTAAGGTTCTATAGGCATGGGAGGATATGAAAATGTCACATCTTGATTGTCCTGGCTAAAATAATTGCAATACCCTGTATTATCCTGCATAGACGTAGGTTTCAGGGGGACACAGGGGACACATTCCCCTCAGTATATAGAACATATGCATTAGTCTTCCCCATTAGAAAGATTAAAGTAACCAAGGACTTTTATTTTTTATAGTTTTCATGAAATTAAAGACATTTTCATCATAAACTGATGCAGAAAAGACAAAAATCGGTGCATGTAAATCAACCAGAAAGCAGGAAATAAAGTGTTTGATGCTTAAACTTTTCCGGGGGAGGGCCCCAAATGCTCATTTCATGCATGTCCCCCAATTGAACCAATGTTAAAACAAAGCCCACGCCCATATTATCCCCATAATCATCAACATATCTGCTTAAAACTCTTAAATGGAACTGGAATTACATCATCTTACATTTTGTGAGGAAACAAATGTTTTTATTGCATCACAAATAGGACACTCATCTTTTTTTAGTGAAAAACAAACAATCTTTAAAAGCCAGGCCTTTAAACTGTTTGAATTGGCAGTGTATCTTGTAATATGAAACATGCTTGATTAGGATCTTTTGTGATTTTTGGATTTGGTGCATATGCAGCCTGTTTTTGCAGAGCCTCATTTATTGTCGGTTTCCCAGCAGTTTCTTTGGGCGCTGCGGGACACGTTATTCACAATTATTCCGATAGTGGAAATTCACCACGATCGATTTATTGTGAGTGTATTTTCATCTTGATCTGCGATAAATTGGAGAATCTTCCCATCCCTAGTGGCGGTGATGTGCACTGACACAAGGGCATAGCTTTCGTTTCAACATTTGGGACTTTGGGGTTCCTCCCCCAGGAAATTTTAGGCATCAATTTTCCACATTCTGGTGAATTTCTATGCACAGATTTATGCCTTTTCTGCTTCAACTCGTGCTGTAAATATCTTTAATTTAGTCACAATAAACGTCCTCTGCTTCCTTAATGTTTTTCATTGGGGGAAACAAGTTTCAATTTCATTTTCATTTATAAAGCACAATTTGCTTCAGAGGACGTTACAGCATACGATATCCCTCTGTCCTTTGGACCCTCACAGCAGATAAGGAAACCCCCCCCCCCCCAAAAAAATGGTAGAAACCTCAGGAAGAGCAACTGAGGAGGGACACCTAACTTGTATCACAGCTACGCCTGGAAACAAATGCACATGTTCTAAATACTGAGGAGGATGTGTCCTCTGCATGCCCCCCGAAACTGACACTTATACGTCCACATACCTTGATAAAGATTTCTCTCAGGATGCTGCTGTAAGAGCAACAAAATGTGACATGAACACATTTGATTTATCATAAATGCTTCAATGTTGTAACATGCAACAAACAGGAAACTACAATTTCCAGCTTGACTTGCAGTAACTTGAGAGCTGAGATGAGTGGGTAAACATGTCTCTGATGATGCCACTGTGAGGGAGGCAAAAGGTGACAGCAACACATTTCACTGGTCGAGGAGTCATTTTATTCATAAAAGCCATTAGCCACTCATCTGATCCAAATCTGTGCACTTGAGAAAGCCATTTGCTCACACCCGCCCACGCACACACATCTTCTCGCAGTACTGTTAGTATCTTTGTAACCTCTTTCTGTATCTCTCTGAAGGGGATCATCTGTAGGAGTAACTCATTAGCGCTACTGTGTAACTTGTAAAAGAGTCATTAGTGAAAGTATGCTTTCCTCTGGAGGTTGTATTGGTTTTGGCACAAAACAAAGTCTCGCGTATTCTTCCATGTTGAAAGGCCTCCACAGACCTGCAGTAACCTGATCTCTTGGCTCAGTGTATATACTCCCAGTGCGTCATTCTTCAATTATGCTTTGACAGCACCTGAATTACTGTGGGCTGGATGCCCAGATGACTGAGGCAATGTGTATCGATCTATCCCTTTTCTTCTTCCCTCTCCTTGGCTTGGAAGGCCCCTTCCATTCCCTTTGCTGGCTGGCTATTTTTAAGCATGCAAGTCATTTCTCAAATATTTAGTTTGATTCTTTTATGCCTTCTGGCCGGCATCAATTCTATTATCTTTGGAGCCATTAATCAGAATGTGCATGTGATTTGCACTCCTGAAAGCTGAAGTTCTTAATTACGTACAGTTCGTCTGTATTGGTTCTTCACGTTCGCTGCCCTCTAATTCTCAGGCTCGGTTACCTTGACATTCATTTTCTTAAAACACAGATGTCGACATTTATCCTATAACTGACCTTTCCATCTGCTATGCTTTTCCAAGTGGCTAGAGGCCTGTTAACCTTCCTCCCTATGAATTGTGGTGGGAGGCATTGCTCTACACCTGGCACACTGACTCCATTATGCAGCAGCAGCACATTTTCTCAGAGGCAAAGACACACTGACGACTTACCCACAATGTCAGCAATGAAAAATCAAGATATAGCTGCGGTTCCTGTCATTCATTGCACATAAGTAGCACAGATGATACTTTAATGTGTGACCCAGAAACCTCAGAGGAAAAAAATGGAGACATTTGTCATTAATGCAGTGTTTGAAAGGATTTGTAAACTGTTAAACTGTCATTGACACAGAAAGGCCTAAAGGCAAATTATTAATGATTCTGATGAATACAGTTAATGGACTGTAAACGATACAAAGTTGTTTTGAATTGCCCAAACATTGCTCTGACAACTTTTCCCACACATCTCCAACACGCAGCGGCACATTTCGCTCGACTGTTGGGTGAACTTGTCTTGGACTCACTTTAAAAAGCAGCACCTTTGCAGAACAGATGTGAAACGCTCAGATCTCTCAGAGTCAGAGGTGTCGATTAAAATCTTCAGATCGTATTTCAGGCTTTAGTTTGTGATGTTGTTGCATGTGGTTGCATAAGACGGTGCATGTGTTTCTGTTAATATAACACATAATTCCACATCCACCTGTTTGAGAGCAGCAAAAGATTTTTCAGCTACTGCTAAAGATGATACCACAGTGAAATACGTCTGTGTTATACAGACAGAAAAATGGCTCCCAGACTTTAAATCGACAAAGTGGCTTGGGGACAATCCCTGCAAATCAGTGTCTTTGAAATAATTTTATTAAATGTTTGAATATTTGTTTAACTCCTCAGTTTCAAACAAACCTTAAAATATTTGTTAATTATTTTTAATTATTTTTTATGTAGGCTACATTCCTTATTATCACATATATTACCAGGGCAGCATCAGACAGAGCTATAATAAATATTTAATTTAATTTCTGAGGATTTATATAAAAGTTATTACCACATATAAATGACCAAAGTTTATTATTTAAGATTTTTTTTTCATGTTTCAACTGAATAATTTGCCTGGATCAGGGCGTGGATAATTTTATTCAGAGGGATTTTGTGCTTCTTTTGTGGGTAACCTCATTGATCTTGCTGACGACTGTTCTCATGTCCTCTGTTCCCAGCCAGGATGCACATGACCTGTGGGTTCAGTATCGTTGGCTCGGGCCTCGGTGCTGTGAAGGCTGGGAGCAGCAGCAGCAGCAGCAGCAGCATCTGCACGGATGGCCATCCCACGGTGAACGGGGCCCCGAGGACCAGCTTCAGCACTAAGCAGCTGACCGAGCTTGAGAAGGAGTTCCACTTCAACAAGTACCTGACGCGGGCCAGGCGGGTGGAGGTCGCCAGCGCCCTGCAGCTCAGCGAGACGCAGGTGAAAGTTTGGTTTCAGAACAGGCGAATGAAGCAGAAGAAATTACAGAGAGACGGGCTGCTGTCCGAGCCGGGCCCCGCGGCAGCGCACTCACACGCGGACACTTTGGACACCTGCCCCTCTCCTGGACCGACCTCTCCAAAACACCTGCCCCTGAACTCCTGAACCGCGGGAGCTGCATGATGGCGAGGGCGCCTGCCTGCCTGCCTGCAGATGTTTTGATTCCCGTTTGCATCGGTTTCAATCAGGCTTCACCTTTATTTGCTTACCACGATGGATGCTTATCGCAAGAAGCGCAATGGCAAGTTTCTTCATGCAAGAACGGGTCAAAACAATTTGTCATCCTCCCCCGGCTGCAGACTGGCGCTCTGATTTGAATATTAAAATTCAAGTCAGTGCATCGCGCTCCTATCTACACAATGGAAACGAAGAAACAAAATTATATTAATTGTCCATAGAAACTGTGGCAGACAATTTGTTTATTTATTTTGTACAATTTATCCAGTACTTGAATATATTTATTCACCAGGACACGTGCCTCTTAATGTGTTTAAAATAATTTATATTTATTTAAAGCTCATATTTGATAATATTTATTGTATTGACACAGATATGTTTAGCACGTTTTACTAATTATTCAACCTGCTTTTGAAACAGTCATGCAGATTTCTTTTTATATTCCTTGTCTGTGACACACTTGAGTAAAAAAGTCACCTGCTATAAACAAAGCCCATCTTTAACATGTGAGCAGATAATTATCAGGCTAATTTAGCAGAGCTTTAATGCTGCTTTAATGTCGCTGCTTTATTTTGTCCGATTATAAGCTTCCCAATAATCCCTCCTTCCACGGAAAGATTAAAATGCCATAATTGACTGATGGATTTATTGACCGCTCGTATTAAGAGTATTGATCCGTGGTGATCCATCTATCCGAGGCACAAATCTGGGAGCATTTGCATGCATCTGTAACTGCATGTTAATGGAATGTAGAAACATCACGATCGGGAGTTGTTGCGTCTTTTATTACCTCTATATACATGCATCAGAAAATGATAATTTAGCTTGAACACTCATGCGGGAGAGCAGACAATAAAACGCTGTCTGTGCTGTTTTGCAGATCAACCAATAAATTGTGTGGCCCCAGCAGCTCGCGAGCTGCTAAATATTCCTTCCAGATTCACATCTCATCTCATATAAAGTAAATGATTGTAAACTCGGCCCTTAAACACTGTTATGTTCCCGCTATCGCAATGCGTTTCTGTCATGTTAATGTCTATTCTAATATCGAGATATGAGGCCATCAGACACTTTAATTCTATGTATGGGAATATTTTTGTTTAGCTTTCAATTAGCGGTGTTTGCACTGGATGTGAAGGTTAGTGGATCCAGAGCGGGTGTTAACGACAACAAAGGAATTAAAGTGAAAGCAGCTGGGTGTCGTCGCGTAGAAATAAAGAAAGCTAGAATTCAAAATAATTAATTAGGTGAAAAGGTTGTAGGCCTTTAACAGGTGTCCTCTTTGGAATTTGGAGGGAGCATAAATAAAATAATAATGTAATAGTTAGACAGTTGCACCTCTGCAGGGTGGAGTGGACATGGAGGCTGCAAGGCCAAACTAATGTATGCAGTCACACCGGAGTTCACCTCTCACCTCTTGACCTTTGTCTTGCCTCGGGACAACGATGACCGGGTCAGCGGCTCACTTTGAGAAAGATGCACCATTAATTTGGGTGACCTCGAAGTCTGAGCTTTCTCTCTCTCTTTCTTTCTTTTTTCTTTCTTTCTTTCTTTCTTTCTTGCTTTCTCTCCTTTTCCCAACTACTATGAGCGCTTTTGTTCTGGTGCTGCTGGGTCTCTGTGTCCACACAATAATATTTCATCCAGCTGAACAGAGGGGCGACTAGGCCATATGATAATTGTTCATATTATAATTCCATACCAGGCCACATAATGCATTCTTTCCACACCTTAGAGCTAACCTAATTTTTGCCCTATCTCTTATTTTAATAAGCCAAAAAATATGCCCCTGGCTCACTTGATAAACTGGATGAAAGAGTCTTTTCACCCAATAGCTTTTTTTTTTTTTTTAGATATAAACTACAGACCTATTTTTAATAGTAAAGTTGAAAAATTAAAGTTACTTGAGCATACTTGAACACTTAATATGATTCCACATGAGAGGCAGCATAAACAAAATTTAGAGCAACTATTCATAACATGCTCGCTGATTATATATTTCATGCATATCTGCTTGAATAATTTTTGAAGAATTTGGACATTAATCCCCTCCGAACAATATCTTTTAGAATATTTGCGTCGTTAATATAAACCGAAAGCCAGAGAGGAATAAAACTTAAGGGTCTGCGAAGGAGCTGGTGACAGTGCAAACATTTTAAAGTTCTATTTGTAATTGATGCCGATGATTTTACATGCAAGCTGGACTAAAAATGTGTCGAGCCCAATTTATTTTGAATTTGCATTTAAACAAAATACGCACCATTAGGGTCGCCTTTCTCTAAACAAAATAGCACAAAGTGGAATGCTTAACAAAACCATTAATGTGTCTGTCTTTTTGTCATGCAAATAAGTGTGCACTTGTGAAGGTTATGAGGATGATGATGAGGGCGATGATAATGAAACAATGTGATGATAAAGGTTTTGACTATAAAAATTGTACCTCATGTTTACTGTTGTTATAGGTGTGGGTTTTGGGGGGCAGAGAACATGCCTCCCTTTCAGTGTTTATTTATCTGCCCCCCCCCCCCTCAATATTTAGAGGACATGTGCGTTTGTCCCCAATATAAACATTAAAGTAGCAGAGGACTTTTATTTTGACACAATTAAAGACATTTTCATAATAAATTGATGCTGAAAAGCTACAAATCGTTGCATATAAATTCACCAGAATGCAGGAAATTAAGTGTTTCTCAAACCTCACGTTTCATTTGTGTCTCCCCAAAAATGTTGAAACAAAACCCATGCCCTTGACTGTTCCTTCTGAGAAGTCTGTAAGGTTGACCTTATTAGAAACTCTTTCATCATATTGTGCAAATATGTTCCCTTGCCACAGGGCTTCAAGTTACAGGTTGTAATGTGCACCGAGGATGTTTGCTGCAGGTGTGCGCTCAGACTTTTCTTTTTTAATCCAACTTCATCACAGCTCTACTGTGTAATAGATTCACTTAGAAATACACAACGATTTAAAATGTGCGGAGCGGGAAAAAAAACTTAATGTGAGTTATAGGGATGAGGTGAAGGTGAAAAGGAGAGTTGATTTATTTTGGGTGAACTATCACTTTAATTTCATTCCATGGCAGCTCCAGCATTTGCCTCTCAATTGATGAAAGGCGAACCGCATTGTTTGTTCAGACCTGACATTTAGTTCGAAACCATTTGAGTGTGACTCTTCTCTGATGAATTTGTGCTCTTCTGTAATTCCTTCCTGAAGATGTACGGCTGGCTCACGAGACTGACAGCTGTGCTGCACTTATACACAAGCAAACACATGGTAAATGGAGGAAAAATAAAACCAGAATAACTCACCTCAAAATGTATTACTGCCACTGGTGGTAACAGTGGTGACACTGAACAAGTTGGAATTTTCCCCCAGCTTTATTTTTCTTTTCCCGTCCTGCGCGGTAATAATTTCTCGTAATGAAATTCATTCCAAAATTCATTTAAATCAATGAGATATTTATAATGAAGCACAATAGCTCAAGCATTATTTGTAAAAGTGAAGTTACCTGTTACGTTTCTCTGATAAAACACTCCAATTGAGATATCAAAGTAAAACATGTATTAGTTAATCATGAATGAGGCTATTGACCATCTTTTGTATTGTCGTCTATTGCAAGTTAGCTGATGTGGGCAGCTGTTACCATCCTCCCGAGGAGCGCTGCGTGGCATGAGCAATGAGAGAACATATGCGGCGTACAGCATATCTTACACTACATTTTAAATTAACACATATAAGTGGGTTCCTTCTGAGCTCATTGTAATTAATGCTAAGTTGACCTAAAATTAACTTAATGCATAATATGCATGTAATATCCTCACCGGTGCTCAGGGGAACTAAATCAATTGATCAAGTTAAGCTCTTTCTAACTCTACGTGAAGCACTTATAGATAGCTCAGTTGTTGTAATTACAGATCATTTGAATGCTCTCCTCCCTTTTAGTTTTTCTGCTCGTCTGATTTTACTGTTTTTCTTTATTTGCAAAGACTTTCATGCACTATTAGTCTTTTTGATTGGGCTCATTCACATATTTGACTACCAAACAATTTGTGCATCAAGAAAGTTGAAATGAAGTGCACCTGTTTGTGTGTGTGTGTGTGTGTGTGTGTGTGTGTGTGTGTGTGTGTGTGTGTGTGTGTGTGTGCATATTCGGGTGCCCTGTGTACAATTACACAAATATGTGTTTTGTTTCTGAGGTGCTACTAATAAAGCGCTCAAAAAGATACAAAGCACCTATTTGAATAATTGTTCACTCACACGCGCATGCAAACACACACACACACATAAACACACAAATCCATACATAACACATTGTGACAGATCTACACCGAACAACACGCACACCAATCCAGTCCTTGCCTCTCCTCTCCTGCTCCACTCCAGGGAGCAGATGTTTGGGGACAGCTTACAGCCTCAGCGAATTTCTGTGTACAAAGCAAACAGCAGCACTCAGCACTTCTGGCTGCAAAGGGAAATTTGCTCTTGAAAGAGGGGGGAGAGGATGAGGAGAGGGGGGGGATAGGCCTTTGAGTCAATGTAAGGTATCATGAGGATGGGAGGAGAGGAGGGGGATAAGAGTGAGAAGGGGTGCACGCAGAGGTGAAACTGTGTCAAGGTTGTAAGTCGCTTGCATAGGAAAATTCCCCTTTTTCCCGAGACATCCGGAGCTCTGTGTTGGAGCAGCATCTTGTACAGTGCGTACAGGATTTCCCCCGTGCAGCATCGGTAGAATCAACCAAGGTGGCCCCTCTGCATATCTGATTGTGTGGAGGCTCTGACCTCTCGCATGCAACTCTGTTTACTCACTAGTTTGGATTGCCCTTTCAAAAGTTGCAGACAAGCATAAAGTGAAGGGAAAAAAGGAGGAAACCATGAAATGAGCCTTTTGAGTTTGCTGATACTGCATCTGAGACATCAGCTATAACCTAGGACCAGCAATGCTAATGATGCACTTGATATAATCCACTGATTTAATGGCAACATGCTGCATGTGCTCTCTTTAGTTTGTTATATTACTTTATAAATTTCCTCTTCTGTCTGGCAAGATTTTATTTCATTTACATGTCATGAAACTTAAATGTATGAAATGAAAAGACTTAAATAAATAGATGTTTTTTATTCTTTTTTCCTTCCAAATTGTGTAGCCTCGCTCCATATGTTGCACAAAGTCTTCTGGAAAGCCTCAAACATACACATACACTCTTATGTCTGAACATGTGCACGAGTACACACACATTTTGACCTCTCATCAGTGTATTATAATCCCTAAACAAACCATCATAAATGAGCCCTGCGATGCTTATTTGTCTGAACGAAGGCAACCCCCTCCTCCTCTGCCCCTGGGGTGAGGTTGCCATAGAGACAGATTCACAGACATATGGAGAGAGAGGAGAAGGGGAGTCGAGTTGAAGGGGTGGGGCTGCAGGGGTGAGGCGGAGGGGGAGTGTGCATGAGTGTGTGTGGGGGGGGGGCAGAGGAGAAGGGGATGGGTACCGGTTTGAGGACGTTGGCGCTCTGTCTTTCAGATGTGTCTTTGTGTTTCATCCGTCAATCAGCCATCCGTGTCAGTCTGTGCTCAGTGAGGGAACAGTTCATGAACTTTTCTCAATCAAGTCTCTGTCAGGCGCCATCTTGGCTATATTTCATCAGGGAGAGGATTGATTCTCGTGGCGGCTTCACAGCCCAAAAAACACAGTATGTGCAGGGGCGCCATAGGCAAATAGTTCAGTGGAAATGTGTATTATTAAATTGATTTAGAAGGCTGCGTTCACATTTTGCAATCTCTAGCCATTTTTGTTGTTTACACTAAGGACCAATCAACATTAGCAAAACAAACATACAGATGTTTTTGCTCCTCGCTAATTAGATTCAGATGATGTAATCAACCTTTTAGCCAACCTGAGGACAGCTTGACAATGGACAGGGAGAAAAAGGAGAAAGGGAAAGGAGAGGAGAGTGAGAGGAAGGGAGGGAGGGGGGGTTGTGGATGAAGCGGCCATCAGGACTGGCCTTGCTGCTATAAAAACACATTTTTTTCATCAGCCATTTTATGCAAAAGGGGAAGACCAGGTGCTCAATCAAACCTCACGCCTACTGTTTTATTTTTCATCTCCACCCCTCCCAGTGCTTCTCCGCACAAACCTTCTGTGTGCCTTCCCGCTTCCCTCGCGCCATTCTTCTCCTCTTCTTCCCTCTTTCCGTGTCATTCGTCTTCCCTCCTGCCTCTCCGCAGCCTGCTCTCCAACTGATATGAGAGAGTGACCCTTGGGCCCTCAGGGGTCAAGTGATACAAGGTCATTGGCAGGTCATCACTGCTGACTGGCTGACCTCTAAAAGGACTTCTGGAAGGAGCCAATCAGGACTTGCTCCTTCCCCCCTAAGGCGGATCCCCCTCCCCAGCTCATCAGCAGCCTGAGTCACATGACCAGGGCGAGGCGTCAGAGGGAGGATGATTAATGATGCTTTTAGTACCTGTTTAGAATGAAGCTGTCCACACCGCACTGTAATTACCCACTCCCAGGCGGCAGCTGCCCAACATAATTGCTTTTTGTTTGTTGACCTGGTTTATTGAGGAGAAAGATGGCTTTGGCTGGGTAAGATGGTGCTATGTACAGTATACAAAGGTGAGGATGTGTGTATGTTAGAAATTTGGTTGACAGTATGTGTTTGAGATTCATGTGAGCTACAAAAGTGTGAGCGAGAACCTCAGTTGTGTGTGCAGTTCGGGAGAGACAGACCAAAGGTGCTTCAGCCTCTATACTACTGAACTAAATCAAAGTATGCATGTACTCGTGGTATGTAGCTATAAAATGTCAGTCAGGAAACACAGAGACATGCATCCCTCCCACTTAAGGTCAAAGACAGCCACAGACCTCTTGTGCAAGGTTACTGCATACCACTGGAATACACAAGTATTCAACATTAAGGAGAAGTGTATTCTGTCATGCATAATTTATGTCAACATCTCAAAAGCAGGAGCGCCGTGCCGTGTTGCTCTGAAAATTCAAAACTAAGTTCAGAAGGTCAATGGAATACCGCACCTAGAGATCCCCACCGCCCCCTCCTCCTATGGCTACATGCCTAAGGCAAATATGAAAATTTCAGTACCTGCGGCGCATGCCACGAGGACAGTGACAATGAAACCCAGATAAACAGCCCCTCGTTTGACCTATGGAGAGCATAAATTTACCGCCCATAAATCCTTGAGTGTTTCAGCTCCGTTTGGCGCATTTGCCGAGCCTCTCTACCCAGACAGAGAGAGGCAAGTGTCGGGTATCAGTGCTGCTGTATGAGCAGCTTTCATCCTGCTCCTGGTTCTCACATAACTCAGTCCTGCAGCCTTTATCACCGCCTCATAAATAACTAGGCTATCGCCTGATAATGTCCGCTTAATGCTTAGTCAATAAAGCCCACAGTAAGAGGGGCCTTTTTTAGCCTCTCTCCTGTACATAAATATAAACAGTGCAGTAGATTGATGTGATGGGCAGGCTCTTTCTACACTGGGACAAAAAGAGGCAGCGTGTGGGCCCGGGAGCTGAAGGTGGGCTGTGGGGCTGCAGGTGTTTAGAGGAGATAGTGGGCTGTAATGAGGGGGCTGCAAGAGAAGGGCTGAGTGGATAGCCTTGACTGATCACCTGTGAAAGGCACATACACACATATACACACAAATGATAGCGCGCAGACACTAACGCGCAAAGGCACACGTGCACGCAGGGACACTCATTCACACACCCACACACACACTAATGCCATCATTAGTTAACCCATTGGTGTCGAGGCCTGCTGCACAAAAGCTCATCCTCCCTATTTGAAGGGCATTAGAGCATTATGATAAAGACTCTCCCAAATGAACTGCTTCAGTATCTTGTTAGCATCTTTTCCTAATCTATCGACACGTTTGCAAAACCAACCATACGCTGCTACCACAGGATGATATCCAGGGATGTAAGTTTCATTGTCTTGTGCACATAGCAGCGGCAGTTATCGACTATTCGCACTAGTCATCAGACCATCCAATTCCAGTGTGGCGCCAGGGGCAGCTGTAGTCAGTGTGATGGCTGGAATGGGATCAGACTGAGCCCTGGGGAGACAGAGGAGACTGACAGGGATGTTGCCGGGTTGAACGAGGGGGCTGATTGTGATCCATGAGTTAGTCAGCGCAGCAGCACCTGGGCTTGGAGCAGCAGCTGGGGAAGATGGGCAGGGTGACACAGAGTGGGTTCAAAATGAGAGGGATGATCCAATCAGCTCATATTGACATACTCGGTGAGGTGCAGTTTGTGGTTTGGTTGTTATATGAGCATTTACACACATTTCGTCAGGCCAGATTCAGCCCCAAGAATCACAAAACCGGGCAGAAATCCTGCACAGTTATATTCCTGTTTCAAATCCTAAAGTCAGCTGAATCTGGATTTGCTTTAAAGTTCATCTGGGAGATATTTAGTCTCTTTGACTTGAGATTTCATTATCACCAAATAAATGTTATGAAGCTATTGAAAGAGACCTTTGTGTCACTTCATTATGGTTAAGCTTGCCAAAACCACATTGGTGGATGATTGCTCTCAGATCAATTGTGACTTTGAGGCATGGCAACATCCAGATAGATTTCAAGACGTCATGCAAGGCGTGTAACAACTACAAAGAAGCTGAGACTAAAAAAATAAACTAATAAGTTGAAAGGAACTTTCATGGGAAAGTGCCCTTTAATTATCATGCTCATTGTTCCGTTGTTAGGTAATGTCGTAACAGATCGTAACTTAAGATCAAAATGACTTGCAGAAAACAGAAACATAATTGTATTCACCAGAAACATGTCGATGAAGAGCCATCCTGATTTTTATCATTTTTTCAACATGTGAGAAAGTTTACCTCAAAATAAGGCACATGGTAGATCATATCCAAAGTACAACAAAGATGAGTCTGATAGTAGAACTATCATCTTTTAGCTGATGATGCAGGTCAGTATACTGTTTCAAATCATATTTGCATCTGTTGCCTAGGGCCCAGAGAGTTTACATGAAAACCTAATCAACCACAGTAAACCTGAACTCTGAAAAAAACTGGTTACATGAAACTACAGGAGTCTCTTATAAAAACAAGCTGAAAGATATCAAATGGCGTATTCTATTTATTCAATAACATACACTGGAATTCTCTGCTATCCAGCACAAGATATAGCCTATTCATGTCATCTGAAAAATGTCTTTCAAAGCAGTGATTCCCAACTGGTGGGTCCTGATCCAAAAGTGGGTCGCGGGTTCATTCTGAATGGACCCCAAGTGACTCATGAACATTTCAACTTTTTAAAAAAGATACTTTATTTTTAAGTACATTGAATATTTGGCACAGAGCTTTTACTTTAAAGTGCCATTCCCTGCTGTAGAGTGAGTGACTAACGCACAGCCACTGGACAGAGACAACAAACTAGCTCAATGATATAGCGAAACGCAAGTATGACACCAAATTTATTAAACTGTGTGGACCTTGAACTAATGACTAAGGAGAAATCTGGACCCGGTGGCTGGACCAGTTGGGAACCACTGCTTTAAAGGATACTTTTCAGATTTTGAACCAGCTTTGTATCAAAACAATGTGGGTAGCATGTGTGAATGAACTGTGGTAAACTTCCCTACGTCTTACCAGCACCAAGATCTCTCTGCTCATATCCCAGCTCAAAAATATGTTGATGTCTCAGGGGCATAGATTTTAATAATAACTAGATAATGGATCACAAGATGGTGCCTATTCGTTCCAATGGAGTTGCTCGTCTGGTACATACGCCAAAAAAGTTTTCTAGCTTCTCGGTTTACCTCTGCAGCATGTGGCCCACTAAATATGCGCAGTGATGACATCATGAGGAAAGTTTTACAAATATAAAATCTCCATGGATTAAAAATGCATAATAGAAAGATTCAAAATTGGTGTCCTGTCATTAGTTCTGTTTAATAATAGTGGTCTCTGGGGAAAATGCTTTTTGGACTGCAAGGAAAGTACTGCAAGTGGCAACTGGAAAAATTGACTGCAAGGCTGAGCAGCTTTCCTGGCAGCCTGCTCAAGGGCTGGTACTTGAACTACAGATCGTACTCCTGCATTTTCGTAAGTCTGCCACCATGGACACAAAGAGTATAGAAACGGATTGACAGATTTCTCTCTCAAACTCAGATCAAATTCTGATAAAATGGTAAAACTGGGCAGTGCTGATCAAATGTAAACCAAGATTATTTTACTATAATGCCAATTTCTCATCTAAAATGTCCCAGAAACATTTTAATATACATTGTTTGGCTGTAATACGACAATTTGTGAACAGGAAATGGGCACCATACTGTTTTCTGCATTGTGAAAAATGGAGGCCGAAAAACTGAAACAACTGTAAAACTAAACAGTGCTGATCAAATATAAACCAAGAGTCTGCCACTGTGTTGCCTATTTCTTGCCTCAAACGTTTCAAATACATATTTTAGCTTACTGTTTAATTGTAATATGAGATTGTTTGTTGCCAGGCAGCCACCATATTGTTTCCTGTGTCAAAATCAAAGATGTATAATAATAAAAAGTGCCTATTCAGTCCAATGGAATAGCTGGGAAAGGCCAAAAAGATTTTTTAGCTTATGTAGTCCACTTAATATGCACAGTACTGTTTCTCCACCTGCAAGTTCCCGCTCCACTCATAGACTTTACATTGTAATGTTTTTAAATTGCTTTTCTCAACTTGAGAAACGTTTTACAATTTAAAATCTCAGAGGATCAATAATTCATAATAGAAAGTGTCATAGTTGACCTTGATTGCAGTTAGAGACATCCTGTAAACAATTTTACAAACATCTCCTTCATAATGGTCTATGGTAAAATGCTTTTTCAAGCTGGTCTCACTCCGAAGTCCTCAAAATCCCACACTTGGGCAGTGACTTGCGGCATCAGATACAGATAAGAAAAGCTGTCTTTTGACGTCTGTTTCAAGACTGTTATAGTTTAACGACAACCAGTGGTGTCAGGGGGAAATGTGGCGGGACAAGAACTAAAATAAGGCGAGTGGGAGGGGTGGTGGGTGGGTCAACATACACTGACTTTCAACTGTGTGAGAAGTGTTCGTGTCTCATGAGATTATAAAGCCAAACCCTGTTCTTTTGTTCTAAACCTAACCACATGCTTTTGTTGCCTAAACCCAACCATGTGTGTTAGTTGTTGGAAGAAAAAGAAAAAATCAAGTCAAAAGTCAATTTGTGGTGTTGTACCAACGTAGTGCATTTATTTTGAAAGAGACTGTATGTAACCGGTAAATTTCCTGTGAAAATGGACGTGAATTTTGAGGACAATGCATATGACAGGCAGAACTTGACACAGTGTCCCAGAACGTCAACAACCAACGCAATCATGGTACCTTCCTTGCACATCGTATCTATATGTGGAAAGTCCATTACCAAACATCAACGTGTGACGAGGTTGGGTTGAGAATGTGTTGGCTTCTTAGGCTGCAGGGGATTTTTCCCCCTGCAATACCACAAGTGACCACTGGATGAAAACTGAAAGCAAGGTTGAGATGCGCTCCTGGGGACCTGGTCAAAATGTACAAGCTCACATTGTGTCACCTACCAGCGGGAGCATTTGTCGGTCCTGTGCAGTGCAGTGCAGTGCGTTCTGGGTGTTGTAGGTTTTCAACCTCTTGAGCCAACATATTCTCACGCAGACCTCGTCACATATTGACATTCGGTCATGGACTTTTCACGTTCAGATACACTATGCAAGGTACCCTGGGTGCTTTGGTTTTTGACGTTCTGGGACGCTGTGTCAAGTTCTGCCTGTTACATGCATTGTCTTCTTTCAAAATACACTTCCGTTTTCACAGGAAATTTAACAATTACAAACAGTCTCTTTCAAAATAAATGCACTACGTCGGTACAACACTGCAAAGTGATGGGTTTTTTTTCCTCCAACAACAAAAGCATGTGGTTAGGTTTAGGAAAAAAGAACAGGGTTTGGCTTTAGAATCTTATGGAACACAAACACTGCTCTCTTGGGGTAAAAGTCTGTGTTTGTCCACCACCCCTCCTGCCCGCCCCAACCGGACTTTAGCAGCCTTAACTTTCATCTTTGTTCTACTGCATTTCCCGCTGGCGCCGCTTCTCAGCTTTTTTTTCCTCTTGGTTTCTGATGCCGCACTTTACTGCCTAAGTGCAGTTTCGTCGACTTCGGAGTCAGGCCGGGCTCCTTGAGCAAAAGCAGATGCCACGGTTCTTTTCCTCTATTTTCTCTGGTTATGTAGCACCAATTTCAAAAGTATTTGAGACTCTCTGTTGCGTAGTCAGCCCAGTTTTATGAAAAGACCATCTTTCCAGTAATGAAATACTTTCTTGATAACTACAGTGTTCATAAAGCAGTATCCACATTAGCCTCAGTGAATAGCACTGTGTATTTAAAACACAACAAATCCAAACAGCAAAAACAACAAGACCATGGTGCACCCTAGGAATCACTCCCTGGGAAAAAAATAATGAATTCATAATTAATGCATAACATGTTAGGCTGTGTAATACAAATTAATGACTGACTATCCAACCTTGAAGTTGCTGGAAGGACTATTTCCTCACTATAGAGATGCTAGTTGCTCTTAGCGTAGCTCCCCTCTTAATATGCTAGAGAGTTAGCAGCAACATAACAGCTATTTTTCAACAGAATTCAAAGAGATGGGATTATTACAGATGAGTTTGTCTGACTCCGGGTAAGTAATACAATAAACTTATTTGATAAAATGTTGGGTGTACTTAAACGCATTATATCCAGCATGTTCTGCAAAGGCATCTACGACTCATACTGGACCTCATTTATCAATATTAGCCTCAGTGAATAGCACTGGAGAAATTCTGGAAATGTCTTTAGTTTCTGTGCAGCAAAATGTTGTTGAGGTTACTTGGTGCCTGTGGATTATCGGACATGTTGCTTTATTAAAGGTTGTATTTGAGTTTGAGCTCCTGAAGGACATGTTTAGGCATGCAAACTCTGACTAAAGCAGGTGCTTGAAGACAAAACAGGATTAAAACTACACAAATATCTAAACCCCTGTTTTATCTTAAGTTTGCAAATTTGGGTTAAAAGTACTGCAGAGTAAGTAACCATCTATTGTAAGACACCTTCACAACATCAGGACACTGAATATGTTCCAAGTGCTGCACTAAGGAGGTGGGCCCAAGGGTGAGGTGGGGCAGGGGCCAAATTTAGGTGAGCTAGGAGGTGCCCACAAACTAGTGGAGGCACTGCTCCGAACACTGCGGCAAATGAATCTCCTGGGTAATGGAGACAGAACTATTGCAAAATTAGGAGAGACATTAACTGGGGTATCAATAAATAAACCTCTAATTAGGAAAAAAGAAGCGGAGCGGAGCAGCAGCAGCAGCACAGGGGGAGAATATCAATGGCACGCTCACATCTGTATGCAGGCACAGCTCTCTGGTGGGGGGCCGGGCCTCACAGGGCCTTCACCAATGGTATTAGCTCACCCATCCATTCCCGACCCGCCCCGGCGGAGAGCATGCCCACTCTTTGACTGTGCAGTGAACCCAGCGCACCCTTCCCCCTCTTCCAAGCCTCCCTCTGAGTGTAGCCCCCCAGTTTGCCCAACTCTTCTCTTCTCTTCTCTTCTCTTCTCTTCTCTTCTCTTCTCTTCTCTTCTCTTCTCTAACCACCTTATCTGCGCCGTGCCCTGAGTGTGCCGCTGTGCTCTGTGACTTCACCATGATTGATTGTGGTGGGGGTCCTCCACTCCCTCGGTGAGAGAGAAAATGGAGGAGGGAAAACAGGAGAGAGGGAGAGAGGGGAATGGGCAAAACTGAGAAGCCTGGAGAGAGAGAGAGAGCCTATGATGGGTAAAATGAAATAGAGGCAGTATTTGTGTATGTACGTGTCTGCGCACATGTATGTGTCTCCATCTATTGGTATGGAGTATGCTTATGTAAAATGTCTTCCTGCTGGTAGGAATGAAGATAAACTATAGTCTATGCATGCCCTGAGTCGACATGCAGGTATATGTATCCAGTTATAATGTGTCAGGATTAGTTGGATGTCTGGCCAGCAGAGGGATGTGGAGGTGCAACCTAGGTGTTGGTGGAGGCTGAGGGTGGAGGGTGGAGGGGTGCGTGGCGCTGACCGCTCCCTGTCTCTCCCCCTCTGTTCCCTGGAGGGTAATAAAGACTGATGACAGTGATGCTGTGCCATCCGGCTCCACAGTCTCCACTGCACAACCATTTGCGCCATCATTTATCCCGCTCCCCCCCTCCCCGCTCTAATTCTGCTTTAATAACCGCCAGCTCCATTCATCAGTGTATTGACGGGCATGACAGGCGGTGCGGCACACACTAACTCCCTGCCCTTTACTCGCTCACAGCCGGGGTCAGCGCGAGGTCACACAGTCAATAATCACAACACACCTCACTGTCACCTTGGAGCGACTGCATGCCCTGCATATCTATCCTCACGCATGCCCGAGCTCCTCATTGACTTTACTGCTTAGTACCCAGCACCGTGCACATTTGTTACGGTCTCAGAAGCTATGGGCAGAGTTAGAGCAGCACCACAGGAGACATGCACAGCAGAGGAAGTGTTGATGTTGCTCCAGTGGTGATCCAAATATGTGAACATGGACTCTGATCCATTAAACTGAGCTGGATTATTCCACTCCTACAGTGTCGAAAGAATTTCCTGTAAGTGTGTATTCTTTCAACACTTTATGTCCGTCATACACAACAACATATTTACACTTTGTTCTCACACTGGTGTTTTGAAGGAGAAGGTTTTGGAGGGGGGGCTACAGTCATTTGTTACAGGTGCGGCGTCTCCCTCTCTCTCCTTGGGCATTCACCTCTTCATATGCAAAACATGTCCTGCTGTCCTCCAACTCCAGCACAGTTTGCTGCCGTGACACATTTTTTCTTCATTTCAGCTTGACAGTGACATTTATGTTCATTTGCTCAGTGCAATTGTGAGGCATCTGGAGAGGCTGTTTCCCTTTTTTTTCCTCCTCCCTCACCGCTTTCCTTTTTTCTCTCCTGACAAAAATATTAATGCAGATTTGCATGCCACAGTGACTAAGCCCTTGATGAACAGTTGGATTTTTGGGAACACACAGAGGAAACACACCTCTGCAATTATACATGGCAAGAAGAGTGCAATGGAGTCTACTGTTTTTAGATAGATTACAGTGTGTAACTCAACATAGCCAGGATCAGTGGCACTGGGAACCTGCACCAGTCCATGAATCTTGTGATGCTGCTGAGTGTGGTGGTGCTGGGAGTTGTGGTGCACTGGGGAGCTGAACATGCTGCACACTGTGCTGTACCAGGTGGCACCCACTCTTCTTCCTGCTCCGTGGTCACATGATTTATCCTCACGTTCTTGTACAGTCCACAGTCCCTTTCCTGACCCCTTCTGCTCGCACATACGGACACCAAACTCTACAGAGGGACAAACAAGAGGGCCTGTGGGGCACACGCTTTCAGATAAAAAAGGAGCAAACAACTGCGTTTTATATTCACTGTAAAACACATACTGTACCTTCAAACACACACATAGGCACACACACACACCTCCCAACCCCCAGCCCTGCTTCACCTATCCTGGCCAGGCAGCAGCAGCAGCCAGGGGTGCGGGTGCTGAGGGCTCTAATCCGCGGTGCAGGTCCCATCGGCAAGGATCATTGAGCTAATTAATAACGTGGCACAGAGAGGGATGGCAGTCATTAAGGAGCCACGGCTGTGTGTGCTGAGATGCTGTGGGCTTCTGCATGGGTTTGCGTGTGTGCGTGTGTATGTGTGGTGGATAGAAGGGCGGGTGGGTGTTGGGAGGGGGCACTGCAGACACTGGGACTCACTCCGGCATGCAACCCTTTGATTCATAATTCACAGAGGCCAAGCAAATATGAAAGCACACCATTATACTGCCAGGCACACATGCACATATGCAAACACACATATGGCATGGGTATAAATGCACGCACACAACACACATATGTAGACTTAGCATGATTTAGTGTGGTGATACTTCAAATAGACTCAGTTGAATGTGTGTAAGGGTCAGCCAGAGTGCAGCTGAGCAGGATTTCCCTCTCTTCGTATCAATGAAGCCAACTCTGTGTGCTACTCCAGTTTAGACCACACTGTAACTCAGACACAAGCGGAGCAGCACAGTGCTCCGTGGGGCTCTGTATAAAACACTCTACTGCACCAGCAGAGCCTATCATTTCCAGTCTGCAGCCATATGTTAGGAGGCGCTGTATACATCGCCAATATTTACTATAGGCTGGGGGACCAGAAGGCTAAGAGCACTTAGTTGTGTGAGGCAGCCCAATAGCTCAGCCTGGGCTAATGAAAGGAAACAACAGGAGCAATTAGCAGTGTAAACAAACAGCTCGCTGAGGCCCCAGTCTCCAGCCTCCCCCCTGACAGCAAAGGGACTGGCAGCCTGGAGTAGGAGGTAATTGGGGGAGCTAGGAGCCGAGACAAAATCAATGGCAACGCATGCACAGACACAGCACGATTACTCACCACCCTGCGTCGCAGCCCCGGGGACTCAAACACGACAAGGTATTGTGGCAGGTTGGACCCTGCCGAGCTAACACTCACCTCGGGAAATGCTGCTATACTGTACCTCAGAGGTGTTCAAACGTGCACAAACAGCCACAGTTAGATTCATTTCAGGCCATGGATAGACAGACTCAGACACACAGGCTCTCACACTGACAGCTGACACGACACATCAAAGCAGCATCGCACTCTGACCACTGGCCATGCAGGGGCCTAACAACCTTCCTCTCAGTCTAATTGATCTCATCTTGGTGCCATTTATGTGTCTGCTTGTGCACTAATGTCTCCCACTTACTCACTCATTGGGAAGCATCAGCGTCTACAGTGCGACCATGTGGCTGCGGCCTGCAGACAGCCGTGCAGAAGCCACGGCCATGTATGTCTCCTCCCTCTCCCTGAGTGGAGCTGCAGGGCAGAGGGCCATCACTAATGCAGGAGGCTGGCGAGGACTTCCACTCTGCAGGGCACACTCTGCTGCAGGCATGGGGCTTCTGCTGTCTGAGTGCTGGCCAAGACAATCGTCAGCAAGAGAGACTTTCCTGCAGAGTTTTACAAAAGTCTCCTATACATCCATTATGGGAGGTTTTTTCAAGTACAGGTTTCATATGAATCAGGACTTGTTGGCTCCTGTCTTGAGCAGAAATATGATGTAATGGCAAGAGCACACTAATGGTTAAAGTATTACTGGGAAAAATGTATAATATATACTGGGGGGACACATCTCCCTAATATTCATATATGCTCCCACCCTGATATATTCATAAAAAATATAAAGAAAAATGTTTCTATGCTACGAAAGGCAACCACACGCTGCTCTCCAAAATAATCATTAGTAAATATAATTATGATAAATACCAGTTTGAGTATTAACGGCATGCTGCAGTTTTGCATGTGGTTTGTGCAAGTGGTGTTGCCGTATCCCAGCAGAAGCCATTGCTCGACTGCTGTTGGTGGGCTCAATCAATGTCAAACACTGTTCAGTCGCTCTATATCATCACTTTCAGATGAATTAAAAAGTGTAAAACTAGAACGTAGTATAAGTGTTATGTAGGCTTTATCGCTGACAATTGTTTTAGTTTTGGTAATGTGTTAGTGTGTCATAAAAGGTCATAAAAAAGTCATAGTATAGTATGTCATAAAAATGTCATTTAAAAAGTAGTTCAAAAAAAGTCATAGTGTGTGCACTTATCCTGTGCAGCCCTCAGTCAAATACTGGCTCCCTAAAATGGCTCTCAGTCACCAAAACTCTGAGAACCCCCCATCTAAGATTTTTTCTTTTGCTCTAAATTTGTCAGTTTAGCTGTTAAGTTTCTAAATGTTCTCATTGTTAAATAGGTGATTACGCCCCTGAAGTATTTAAGTACTTTACATACAAGTACAAATACCTCAATACAAACAAAATACTCTATTACAAGTAAATGTCCTGTATTGAAAATTCTACAGTAAAAAGTACTGTATGTAAAACATACTTGGGCACCAACAGTAAGACTATCCATCATGTGGAATGGACCCTTTCACAGTGTTATATATTTTATTATTGGATTATTTCTCATGATGCAGTAACAAGTAAGCAGAATTTAGATTTTGTAGGTCAGGGTGGAGCTAATAGTTTTTATTACTTTTACATGACATCTGGTAGTTCATTCTACAGTATGGCACAATATTTTGTTAGGTGATTATATGTGTTCATGGAAAATCTGAATCTTAAAAGTAACAAGTATCGCTCTCAATTAAATGTGCTAAAAATAAAAAGTGGTATAAAATGGCTGGTGATGTACAAAGAGATCAGTAGAGCTGACGTCTATCCACATAGAAATAAGTGACACCAAATGATTAATTGTTTACTTTTTAAGAAAAAATGCTAAGCATCTCTTTGTTCCACCTGCTCAGTTGTGAGGATTTACTGCTTTTCTCTGGTTGATTTTAAAGTCTTTGGGTTTTGGACTCGGTCTGACAAAACAAACACTTTAAAGACGTCACCTTGGGCTTAAGGACAGATTTTTTTCATTTTTTTCTGACCCAACAATTAGCTGATAGATCGAGAAAATAATCAGCAGATTGATCAATAATAAAAATAATCATTATTTGCAGCCCTTGAGGACAGAATTTGAATAAATGCATTTACTTTCCGCTAGGGCTGGGCGATATGGAGGAAACCAAATATCACTGTATTTTAATCTAATATCAATATCAAGACGATACTGCAGGGTTGACTGCTGGTGCTTTCACAAAATATTTACAGAGATTTTTGAATGATCATCAGTAATGTGGATATGATGAGTAAGTGGGTAAAGGCAAATTATAAAACAGCTGTAACAGCCTGGTAAGTTCAGAAAATTACATCACTTTACTGTAAAAATACAGGAGAAGACAACACTTACACAATATCCAAAACTCTAAGGTGTTATTTAGTCTTATATCATTATATTGATATACATCATTATATTGCCCAACTCTACTTTCCACCACTGGAGCACACAGTAGAGTGCGTGGATTCAGACTTTGTGTCAATAAGCATCACGCCACTGAAGTGGCCTTGAGCAGGGGACTGAATCACCATCTCAGGGAATGCTACAGTCTGTCCGTGTGCTCTGCCCTGTCAGTGAAAAAAAAAATTTGATTTGACTTTAAAAGCATCACACTTTTATTATCATTATTCCTTCTTAACAGTCTGTGATGGTAGGATCTGGGATATTGGCGTATTCTGCTCTTAGCTCTTAGAACTTACCTTTTTTTAACAGCATCAGCAAAATGCCAAAACCGTGAGGCAGACTGAATGACTCGAGACTGTATTTCAAGAGGGATTCCACATGGACATGAATTTTGAGCTCACAGTGGAGCTTAATCTGGATCTAAGAGACTTATTCCATCATTTATGATTCAGAAAATTGGGGGGGAACTCAACATTCATCACCTACTTCAGCAACATTTCTGATTTAGTGGTCAAATGGATGGATATTGCCTCTATTAGTCCTCATTATTACTGTAAATTCTGCAATACCGCCAGGTCGGCTCGGTAGGGATTATGGACCATTATGAGCCGAGTGGAGACAGAGACAGAGATACCTTCTCTACGAGATGCAGAGCAGGCAAAGTGGAGGGGCAGGAAAGAGGAATGTGACTGGGCTCCATGTAATGTTAATACAGGAGACAGAGCTCTGATTGGGGTGCAACACAGTCCCATTCAGCTACACTTAACAGCATCCTCCATAACATCATCGCTCGGTTCGGAGAGCCAAATGTCTGGATGCTGGACGATGCGCACTCACACACACACACACACACACACACACACAGCCTGCCCTCCAAATACCAGTGCATTACTGCCCTGGCGCTCATTGACAGAGCTGCCACTCACCACGAAGATGGATGCTCCTCCTGGGACAATTCCAAACCTCCTTCATTGACTCATTTGTTTTGCTGATCTAACTACCTTTGAACACAACGCTGAGGTGAGTGTGTGTGCTCTTGAAGAATGTGTGTGTGTGTGTGTGTGTGTGTGTGTGTGTGTGTGTGTGTGTGTGTGTGCGGAAGGGGGGTATCTGTGTTGTGCGTGTTCATTTTTGTGCCAAACAGTGACCACAGTTCCCACCACTCCCCCGGCATTGGTAAAACACCCTCCTGGGGACTGCTAACAGTCTGCACAGGATTAGAGAGCCTGCAACCAATCTTTCTTCCTCCTAACTTTAAACTACAAGTGATGCTCTCCCTCATGAGATGCCACACAAATAAGTCCTGTTGCTCATTTATGCATGTTTCCCTCCAAGTTCCTTGATTAAAAACATGTAAATGACTGGTCTAAGATCCCAGTTTCCCTGAGCATTATATTAACCTAAACAAGCCTTTAAAATTTGCATTTTCATTCGATTCGAGAAGGCTCAGGGATGCTCCAGCCACCAGTCTCTGTTCCACTTCACACTTCCAATAACATCTTCATCTCCTATCAGTCTCCCATTGGAGTGTGTCACGACCGTGGACTACACAGGCATCTCGGCAGACAGCCCTGCATTCATCACACACTCCCGGCCATGTCGATAGTCACCAGGCTGAGCAGGCTCATAATGAATTTGAAGAGTTGCACACCTATAGCAAAGTCATTTACTTTATCAGTCTGATAAAAGGAAGTGATAAGATAGTGGCCCGGCACTGTAAGAGTATCAGCCTCACTCCGCTATTCATCTCGCCAAGATCTACAAATGGCAAAGCTCATCCCTCAAGGCAGCCGCACAGAGCCTTTATCTATAGAATTTAAAGAAGGGCTAATATCTCATAAGAATGTGTGCTTATGAAAACCATCATTTCCATATCATTATCAGCTTGAATATCTGACTGCCATACTAAGAGGCTTCTCTCTGCATCTATTCTGCTCCTGCAGGAACTGCTGGGAGAATACAGGTGCAAATATGATTTGGGCCTATTCCTCTTATGAAGTTGACCCCCTGTAATTGACACAGACACACTGGCAATTTGATTAGCTCTTCCTGCTGCTTGAGGGCATTTGACCATGGCAACCTAGTCGTCTGTTTAATGTACATAGCTCCACCTATTGGTGAAGTGCAGGAACAACACACAGAGCAGATTAAGCCTGAGTTGCCTGACTCACATTGTGTTTGGAATTTAGCCACTGGGCCAAATCCAAGAATATTTAACAAGCCAGGCCACAGCTGAACCACACACCTAAACCAATTAACGATACAAGATCATCTCTGCAGTAGCAAGGGTACATAATACATTTGGAAATTGTTGAAATGTTTTTTTTGGTCATGTGTTTCATTATCAAACAATCAACGATCATTTTTCTTACATATTTTTTTTTTAACATATTCTTTGTCATACTTCTCCAGATGCATGTGGATTTCTGTGTTGTAACATGCAGCTACAATGACTTGCACATTTGAGTGTGTGTGTGTGTGTGAGCAAACTTGTGTGTCCACAGCCAGCCCCTGAGTGTACGTGTGTGTGCATGTGCCACTAAAAGTAGTTCATCCCGTTATTACAAAGAGAACTGATAAGAGCCTCTTGAAACACTTGAGATAAGCTCGCCGGCTTAAGTGCACTGACACTGTCACCAAACATGCAAGGCACAGGAATGAAAGTCAAGAAAAATGGTTGGGAAACACACACGCAGTTCAATAGTGGTGTCATTCACAGCACCTGAAAAAAAGAATGTGCTCAATAGCAAAACAGTGTGTCACATGAAGTGAAAATTACTGTACATCGATTCATCAAGATACATCATTAAAGCTGTCAAACATCAAAGGCTCTCTGATCACAGCTCATTCTTGAGAGACACCAATAGCCTCATTTATCATATTTGTTTGAGCAATGAGAGACGGAGTGAGGCAAGACGAGGAAGACAGAGGAAGAGACGGAAGAGACTGAAAGTCAGATAAAGAAAAGGAAATGAATTTTTAAATGAATGAAAGGAAAAAATTTAAAAAGAGTGGAAGACAGGAAACAGCAGGAAGACGAGCAGAAAGTACAGCTAAAGCAAAAACAGAAACAGGAAAGAGAAATACAAGGAAGTGTGTGATAAAATAGTAAAGTCATATGAGAGATAATTAATAGCAAGCAGCAACAGAGCTTTCTAACGCCTCTGTTTGTAGTGGGACGCCACCTGGACTGAGCCCTAACCCCTGAGGCTCTCCAAGCTAAGCATGCTGGTTCAGAGCTTCACACACCTGCACGCACCAAAAATGTGCACAAACCACTATCTCTCCCTTCATCGTATTATTTTTATTATCTGCAATCTCTCATGCTCACCTTTATTTGACCTCGTGAGGCTTCCAGCACATCACTCACTTTAGTCCAGATTTATTATCATTTATCATTTTATTAACATGGGAAACATTTCAGGGGGGGAGACTGTATTGCTAATTTCTATCCAAATAATGCTTGTAAGAGGACATTTTTAAAGTTTATGCGGCTCGTGATCAAATGGTTTTTATATATCCCCAGGCTCTTGTATTCTCCAAATTGCTTCAATAAATAACTTGTAAGTCTAATTATGCAGCAATTAATTGCAGCCAACATGGAATGCCCATCAATCTTGTAACTTGAAAAAGTCTTTTCCAGCACAGCCTGGCAGTCCAAATAAGAAATTTGATTAGATTTTGCAAGCACGTATGGGATTGTGCGTGTGTGCCAGTTTGTCATTATGTGTGCATGTGAGTGTGACTGTGTGTGTGAACATGTGCGGGTGCCCATGGAGGTTACAGCCAGATCACAGAAGAGAGAGCTCCATCCCAGCAGCTCTCCGCAGTCTGCTCTCTCTGCCGTCTCGTCCAGTTGCTATGGCAGCAGCAGTGAAGGCTGTATCCATGGCCAAAGGAGGAAGCTGGCATCCCCCAATAACAGACCTTCCACCCCGCCTCTCTCCCCGTCTCCCCCCGCCAGGCTCCTGACCCGCTGGTGAACCTGCCTGGGGGTCGGAGGTCAATGGCTCAGAGCTGCCGAGTGACAGTGAGGGATGACGGGGGAGAGAATGAGAAAGAGAGGAGTTACACCACACAGATGGGGAGGAGAGATGAGAAAATGAAAAGATGAGACCAAATTTGATTACTATCAAGAGGTGGGGGTGTGGGTGGCGATTCCACATTTGAGAAAATGGCTGCTGTTTTGCCCGTTGTCTTTAAAATGGAGGTAGAACGCTGATTTTGTTTTGCTCCATAATTTCAGTATTTGTTCTTTGTGTATTGTCTTGTTTGTGTGTGCGGGTGCATGCTGAGCTGAGGGGGGTTAGGGGGCAGGGGACAAGGGAAGGAGACAAGCAGTTTGAGGCGGGGATGCATACTCAGTCACTTCCACTTTTTTGTTTATTGATTATGTGTGTTGGGGCCACAAGAGAAAGTGTTTCTCTCCTTGACTGTGTACAAGCCGTCTGGAGAGACTAAAGGTATGTGCGACAGGAGTTATCTGTGTTTAGTATGTAGTCAAAGGGGTTGATATGGTCGAGGGGGGGGTCAAGTGAGTTGACCCCTGACCCCTCTGCCTCTGAGAGGTCAGACGGTCTTAGGTTAGCTCAGAACACAACTTCCTCACCTTGAAGATTTGTGTGCTCTCATACCTAGGGGCCTTTAAAAGTATGCAGTTGTTCATCAGCGTATGTCAGCCGCAATTTCCCAAAGCAAAGATTTGACATCCTTCTACATTTTTCCGCTCAACGATGAAATGTGGTTTTAATTTAGCAGAGTTTACCTGAACGTGTGCGTTGAATTATCTTCAAAAAGTATTCTGTTTCAGTGTGCGCGGGCTGACACGATTAGTTTGGTAAAATCTTTAACGGAGTGATCAAGAATGAAAAAAGGACCCATTGGGAGTGTGGAGCCAGGGAGGAGGGGCAGAGGAGATGACCCCCACCTGCAGACACACACCACCACCTCCTGCAATGTTACAACCTGTGATAATACATTATCATCAACTCTGCTGCCAATATGAACCAGGAAATCACCTCACTACTGCCTGAGATAAGCAGCACAGTCTCATTGGAGAGCACAGTGGCTCCTTTGAATACTGTGAGGATAACATTACCCCCTAGTGGCTAATGTTTGCAACTTCACCCTGGAACTCATGAGTGAATGTCAACAGCCAACCATACAATCAATCTCCATCCCTAACACTCTGTGGTCCATACAGTAGCTATGGAAGAGAGACTCTAACACTGCCTATTCCATCTGATACACGCAATATGTCAGCGCTATCAGACAGAACTATATAATTTTCCTCCATCTTTGTCATTAACATGGGCCGGTGTGGGGAGCAGGGGCCAGTCAGTCAGGACTGTCAACCAGAGGGCCACACAGTAGCCGAGAGGGCATGGCAGAGGGTGTATGTTTGTTTCCACACATAAACACAACCACACACACACACAGACAGACAGACACAGACACACACACACACACACACACACACACACACATAAGCTCGAGGCGCTTTTCAGACACTTTACACAGCCTTTTTTCTCTCACTCTCTGCTGCATCTTTTTTTTCTGCATGTTCTCCAGATGTCGTGTCCTCTTCGTCACCCCGTTCCTCTGCTCCGCTCCGCTCGGTTCCCCCGCCCGGAGACTTGTCACAGCCCCTAACCGCATCAGGAGCACTGCTAGATTGGATATACATGATCTGTCCATCCATCAATGGAGAGAGGGAGAGAGAGAGGAGAGAGGAGAGGGAGAAGTGGTTGTCTGTCTGTGAGGAGTGGGATAGAGACGTGAGGAGAAGGAGAATAATTGGGATGGAGTGTCATTTACAAGCTGAAACAACACAAAGGGAAGAGCATTTTTAAGGGCAGACATATTCAGAGACAGGATTCAAAATCACACAACACATGCAAAGTGTATATAGGACAAATTAATACTCTCTATGCAGTTCTAGTGATCCTCAGGTCCATGTTTCTCAGTTATTATTCTCAGTAATGTGATTAGTAGTGTTGGGGAGTTGCTAGTTACATGCACATGTGATGGAGTTGTATAATTAAATTACAAATAAACATAATTGTAATCAGTTGCAGTTACTTAGGAAATATGTAATTAAATCTCAATTATTAATCAAAATGTTCTTCTCAGTAAAAAAAAAAAAGTATATGTAGAATATAACAGTCTGTGATCTACAGTATATCAAAGAATTTTTAATAAAAGTTTGACAGTAACCAGTGTTGAGATTAAAGGGGAACTATGCCCATTTTCAAAATTCATACATGCTATTCCTATGGTTTATGAGAGTCCATAAATGTTGGTTAACATCAACAATTATCTCCCAAATCCCAAACTAGAGTGCTAAAACTCAATTTAGTGATGTCATCAGGTATAAAGTCTGGAGCTGCTCCATAGCCAACAGATTAGAAAAGATGTTCTAGATGATACTGAGAGCAGCCAGGGGAATGCTCTGAGTGTATGGGTACATTGTCTGTTTCAGAACTGAGAACGCTACGATAAAACAAAGCTTATTGGGGTATAAAAAAGTAGACGAATATTCTGTGTGTACACAAAATCAGTCTCCAGTTCATTGTGATGGAGCAGCTCCAGACTTTATACTTGATGACATCACAAGTCATGCTCACAGATATTGGTTTAACTCTTCTAGGCCATGGAAATAACATATATGAATTAGTAGAAGTTGTATTGGTATTATTATTATTAGACTGAGTACTGTTGCAAGATTTACACTACCTGGTTTAAATCTACATTTCTGGGACTTTTTGCGTTTTATTGCTCAGTTTTAAACATTTGTCAGAAGAGTAATCTAAAAGCAATCAAATGTAATAAGTTACATTACTTTGACGAAGCAGTTTAAATACCTACATTGCGTGTTACATTTATAACAGGATAACTATTAATCTGTAACCCACTACATTTCAGAAGCAACCTTCCCAACACTGGTGATTAGTGATAATGTGCACCAGCTGCCCTTCTCCCTGAAAAGTGAAAGACAGGTTCAGCCTTCATCTGTGTGTCTCTGTCCCCTCATCATCTGCCTCTGAAGGTGTAGCTGGCGATGCTGAATCACCTCTCCATTTTTCCCCCTCTTACATTCTGTGGGCTGAATGAGCTGGAACACGTGTGTTATGGCCCCTGTAAAATGTGTTACAACGTGGGCACACATTTGAGACCTTTGGGAGCTGAGCTAACAGTTGGCTCTATGCGTGTTTTCTTCTGCAGGTGTTCCAGTCTGCTAAGATGCCTCCCTGTTGCAGACCGTGTTCATCAAGCAAAGTCTGCAAAGAAAAGCTGAAATGTGTGATATTTGTCTCAGAGTTTGCCTTGAGGTTCCATCTGTGTTTTGCATGTGAGCTATGACAATCGTAATCACGTTTGACATATTATATGTTGATGATTTAATTTAAAGTGTAATATTATATGTGATTATAGACTATTAAGGGTTTCGACAGTTAATACCAAGCAGCAAGAGAACAATAACTCTGGAGGTGCTACCGTGCCATCTGTATGAGTGTGCTTGCAAATGACAGCCATTTCTTTTCTTCAGCTGTCAAATAAATGAATCTAAATGCAAAACACAACATCTGACTGCAATAAAAACAACACTGTTCCTCCCATTTCTACAATGTACTGTCATATATTTGTTTGATGTTGAATATACAGTACGAGGAGGGTTCAATCTGAGGTTGCCCTAACACTCCATCGTTTTATCTGGTGATATTCATCTACGTCTGCTCCTCTATCTTTTCCATACATTTCCAGGTGATGCAGTATCACGAGCACATCTGCACATCTCCTCCTTCTCCCCTCTGTCTCCATCTTGCTCTCCTTATTCTCTCAGTCTCCTTCCCTCTCTCCTCTCCCTCTGTTTTTCCTCCCACCTGCCTTCTCCTATCTTTCCTTCCATTTTCATACTGACGCCCCCCACGCCTCTCTCTCCCTCCATCCCTCTCTCCCTTTCTCTCTGTCCCCTCTCCGCTCTCTCTCTCTCTGCTGTGCTCTGATGAATTGCCTTCCCCTCCCGGTGAACTCGACCGATAATCCTGGGGAAGCAGTAAAAGATCATCGATCAGCCCTGCAGACAGGCCCACAAGCCACAGCACAGGAACAACACGCTAACAACAAGCCTCTGCACTTGGCTCTCAGTGTATACTGTATGTGCATGTATGCACGGGCATGCATGTGTGTGTGTGCATGTGTTTGTATGCATGCAAGCATGTATGCACATTTGCACACTTAATGCATGCATGTAGGAAGTTGGACACACACGATAGATAAGCTCTCGACTCTGTCACTGCTGCTGGTCGTGTTTCATGTGCTATGTTTAGCCGCATGTGTCACCGGCATGCTTAGCATACACTGAAGAGTTTCCTCTGCTCATCCTGCTTCCTCACGTGATCCACCCCCTGCTGTGTGTCATCCACTTAGAATGTGTGCATATATGTGCTAACGTGCATGTTTGTATGTGTTTGTCTCTTTGAGTGTGTGTGCTTGTCAGCATGTGTGTATAGTATTTGTATATGTATGCAGCACACACAGAGGCCATAAATCATCTGGCATTCTCCAGGCTCATCCTGAAGGAGAAGGGTAGAGAATGCACATGATCTTGGGCAAAGCTTGATGGCTATGAAATTGACCAATTGATTGATTGAAACAATTAATTTTGCACCGTGCTTTTATGGCTGAGAAGCCAAGCGATCATTAGTTTGCAACAACCAAGTGAAGACAGCCGGATTGTTTTATAATTTCCACTGAAACATAGCAAAGCGCTACTGCTCCAGGCTTAGGATAATGATAAGCTACCAGCTATTTGGTTTAAGTTATATGACATGATATGATAGCTTGGACTGCGCAAAGTCATGTATGAAGTCCATTTGTCTTCATCCTCCATTTTGCACACAAAAATAAGCCATCTTGAGCGATTCAAGCACAAGGCAGCCAATGGTCATTATTCTATCCCCTTAAATATGACAAATGGAGGACTGCTTCTATTGAATCCCATTCTTTACATGCCATATTACAACGCGCTGCTGTTCACCAGTGTGGAGGAGCTTGACCATAAAAAGCCAGTTGCTTGGAAAATAAATCATCACTTTGACAACCGATGAACTGCTTTTCATTGAAAAGGCTCACCATTCATACTTTATCTCCCTTTTTATTTTGGAACTGTTTGTGAGTTGTCCTTCAGTGCCTTTCTCTCTGCTGCCTTTGTTCCTAATGTACTGGCAAGGCTGACTTCATTAAGCCCTGTATGTGGCAAACACATTTATGTCCTATTTTGATTTTTCCTATTTCATTTTGCCGTGATACACCACAGCACTGCCACCAAAGCGGAAAATAAAGCCTCTATCATGCTTGAAGCCATCTGCTCTTTGTGGGCAAGGTGACACCTTGTGGTCAAAGCAGAGAACCGCGGCTCCACATGAAACCAGCAAACACAAAAGGAAGACCAGCTGACATACTGTACAATGCAACTTGTTCTCACCAGAGAGCTAGACTGCAATTATGAGCAATTTTGAACTGAGAGAATGCGACCCGCGCAGAACAAGAGCAAGGCACGCACACACCACCTCGCAAACCTCAAAGGACACCTGCAACAGGTATCTGAGGTATTTCGCAAGTATGAGAAGGCGGTACGGGCCATGATTCTTGCAATGCTTGGGGAATGACTTAATGTGAGGGTGTGTGCAAAGGTAGATCTGTCCCTGTGCGTTTTCCTGAGAGTGAAACGCCACCAGGACATTGACAGATCACAGGGGAATGTTCAATTGCAGGTTGTTGCGTCCTGCTGTCATTGGGCTCATCTGTCATAGGGCAAGGCTAGCTGGGAGGCAGGAGGAGGCAGGAGTGAGGGGCGTCACTCCTCCCATAGATGATGATCACACTGGGGCTCCTGCCAAGCAGGCTGCTGGCCCTGTCTTGCTCCTGTGGTCCCTTGGAATTCTTCTCCTCCTCAGTCAGTTCCAGGGCAATAATATCACAGCTTTGATAGAACTCACTGTAGACGGCAGTATGAAGCAGACAGGGATTTTCCCACTTGAACACACCACAGCCCTGTGTCTCTATCTCTCTATCTTTTGGCCACAGTGCTGTGTTGACTGCACCGAATCTTTGTTGAGATTAATTTGGCAGCTCCAGGGATTATTTTGGCTGGATGATGAGACATTTCTCCCTACAAATGCCACACACAGATGCTCTGTTTCAGAGATGAGTCAATGCAGAGCCCTGCAGGAACATAACTGATCTGACCTGCTTTTTCTCTCTCTCTCTCTCTCTCCCTGCAAGTTTGCCGTACCCATGTTGCACTCCTGTAACCTTTCTTGTGTCTTTCCAACCTAAGCGTTACTCCCTCATCCTTCCTTTTTGCGCCTTTGTTTCTTCTTCCTGTAAAAGTCTGTTGCTGTCCCACTGACCCAAGGCCACAATTTTACGTGTGCACCCTCTACAGTCCAGGCTGGGAAGTGCCTTTGTTGTTACATGAGAAAAGATACAAACAGGAAGGCCAATTACAGCCCAGCAGTCATCTATCTGTCAACCATTTGACAGGAACATAGCACAGCCAAATATATGACTCCCCCATAAATCACAGCATCTCACTCTAACTAGCCTGTCTTGTGTGAGTAATTAGTAGTATCATGCAGAAGCATTTCTGTGTCCCGAAATACCATTAGATCATTTTACTTTTGATTTTCAGTCACTTTTCTCCAAAACCCACACACTCAAATAGCCAAATGTTCCTGAAAATTATATGCATAAAACTGATTTAGGAGGCACTCAGGAAATCGATCATGCAACAGAATCGTTTAATGTTTAAGGAAGGGCCTTATGATTTGTGGATGTTGAAACAGAGTTCATATTCCACATTTAAAGATTAAAAAGAGGACCTTGTATTTTCATAGTGAGCCCTAACCGCCTTGTACCCCCTTGCAGCAGTCCCACCCCGAGAGCTCCATTGCTATTGCAGATGCTTTATGACGGGCAATTTAGCTTCAGCTGCTATCTGAGCCATCTCAGGAATGGACGCGCTTAGAATCAAGTGCAATAAAGCAGAGAGGGAAGTGGAGAAAAAAAGAAGGGGGGAAGAGAGAAAATAAAGAGAGACAACAAGCTCGTCTGGACAGCCCCTCTGGACAAAAGGTTTGGGGGTAGGGTCTCCTGTGGACACACACACACCCACACATACACACACACCCACACACAAATACAAACACTGGTTTCCCAGGCACTCGGCTAGACAAGGAAGAGGATACCTGTTTGTTTTCACAGGAGCTTCCAAACAAGGCCAAGCGTGAGTGAGTGAATGTATGCACACATGCTTGCTTTTTGTATGTATAGTGTGCACACGTTTTTTTTCCCTCTGTGCGTGTGGGTGTGTGTGAGTGTGTATGTGCATGTGTGTGTGTGCGTGTGAAACATTTGGTCCTCCACACCGGCTAGGCTTTGTTGAGTCTGCTGAGCTCCAGGAAATCTCCTGAGACGGGGAGACAGATTTACACCCTTCCCCCTGAGAGGGCTTTACAGCCTGGGACCCAGCAGAGCAATGGAAGGGCCAAGAGCGCCAAGTGAAGAGCAGGGTGATGAGACAGAGAAGGAGAGGAGAGGAAAGAAGGGGAGGATAAAGGGAGAGAGGACGGATGAAATATGGCAGAGATTGGGAGGGGGAGGGGGGGGGGGGGGCTGTGATATCGATGGAATGCAACATGGCCGCTGTTTGCTTGCTGCCCTTCGCTTCCACTCACATACACTCTTTCTCTTGTACCTTGTGTCTCTCACTCTCAATTTATCCCTACTGCTCCTACACACACATGCATAGACACACATGCACAAAGAGAGGCCATAAATCTGCCACTGAGTGCTGCTGGGATAGAGACACCTAAGACAGGCCTATGCTGTGTTTGGAGAGAATGCAGATGTACCTGCCTCCAGCACATCATCCTCTGTCCCTCTTCCTCTCCCTCATTCTCCTCCTCTCCGCCCCTTCATTTTATCCTCTCGATCTCTCTCCAGAGTTTTCTGTCTCATGTTCTTAACCCCTTTCAACCTTAACTCAGCTCATCTCTCCTCCACTCCCTTTTCCCTTTGGTCTCACTTTAAGGACTGACGCTCTCCCACTTGGGGGGAACAAAACGCTCCAGCCGAGTTCCCCGCCATTGTTGCGTCCCGAGACAAGGCCGAGCCAGAGGACGCACAATAGGGCGAACAGAAGGGGAGATATGGCTCGCACTATAGGCGGCACCTTGTGAGGGTATAATGGTAACAAATACAGGGACTATGCAACCTGTTTGCTGCAGTTCCTCTGTCTAAGAGCCAGTATCCATCATCCAGTGACAGCTCTAACTACCTGCTGAGTGATACCTGATGTCCTCAGATGGGCTACATTCACAGCTATCCACCTCTACATGATATGTCTGGGATTAAGACAGACAGGGGCATCACAAAAGAAACAGGAAAAGTCTTGAGTAGGTGTCATGTTTGCCCATAATGCAGAATGGTGACGGCAGGTGTAGGTTTTGAGGGGATCTATAAAAAGCATCTCTGTTAGTCAGACAGCATAATAACTATAACTATAGCTAATGTTTCAACCCATCTGCATCGGCCGTGATGGCCTCCAGACAGAACAGACCTACAAACCCGTGCACACGCCCTCACATTCACAGCGAAGCAGCAACACCTATGCCTTGACATTATCACAACCCGACCTTGCGTCGTCTCCCAGCAAAAACAAGGCCTCAAACACAGGCACACACACGTAAACACACAGCGTCCAAACAGACGTGGCCTGTATGACCTGATTTACAGCGAAGTAAACGGTTTAAGCCGCACATCTCACTCCAACACCTAAACACCTGACAGGCCTCTCATAAATAAGGCTGGCCAGCGACTCCCACATAATTTACACCTTGGCTATCTCCTAAGCTAACATGTAACAGGTCTCCACTCCATATTTCACCACCCAGAGCTCACCACTCACTGGAAAAGATAGACGTGCAAAAGTTAGTCCAGAAGAAGGGGGCAGGGAAACTTCAAAAGCTTACGAGAAAGGTCTGGATATGGGGATGTGGTGCGAGGATTGAAGTTCTCTCGGCCTGGAGTCATGTGTGTGCATGCGTGTGAGGGAGTGCATGTGAATGACCCTGGCCCCGGGCGTAGCCTAGCCTAGCTTAGCCACAGCCCTGCTCAGATCAAGGCCCACAGACAGGAGTTCCACTTCTACGTCTGCCATAAATCGTCCTGCCTTTGTCTGTTCTCTCTTTCACTGGCTGAAACTTATCCTCTTCCATTAAGAGTGATGGATCAGCACCTCTCAGGGCGTAAGAGACTCTGAGGTTACAGGTCCTTGCAAAGATTGTACTTTACACTGCAAATGTGAAAGAAATATACACACAGGCATACTTCTACATACACCCCTAAACCATTCAGGCAACATGAGACGTGAAATAAATTTCAACACAGGGATGGGAGTTATTGGAGTTGTTTGATGTTGGAATAATTTCATAGCAGCTGATATGCATCTGCAATGGTAATCCATTGTAGAATGAGTGCGAACAATGATGTATCTTTTTAATGTTTTTAGTTGCAGGCCTTGTGGTTTTTTAATTGTCAGGTACCTCCCTTGGATTTAGCAGCATCTGTGCTCCCTCTGGTGGCTGCTCCCCGCCATGATCACCTCATGTGGCTTCTCTCAGTCCTGCTATAACTCTGTCTTCATTTGGTCTGAAACAATAATCATTTTAAATTTACTACGAGAGAACTCTCTGTGTTACTCATACACCGTTAACCACATTAACTATTAAAACAACCGAAAAAATGGCAATCACTGCAGTAATTAGTGTTTTTTGTAATTAACATAGATTTAAAATTACAGACTACAGTTAAATAACATGCATTATATCGCTATAAAGACAGGTAAACAGAATACAAACCGAGTGTTTTTGTTCCCAGCCAAAGCTCCTGGCTGTGTTGCTGTAAGGCTGTTTTCCCTGCTGCATGGGAGAGATAATAGTTTGGCAAGAGATTTGACAAAACTTCTCCACATGTTACAACAACGACCTCAGATCAGCAGCTGCGTTGAGTGTGTATATGTGGGTGGGTGTGTTTACTTTAAAATTGTGAAGCTGTAACATCTGATTTGTGTTTTGCTATGTTGTGTTGGATGTGCAATGAGTGCTGGTGACAGGACTAACAGCTTTATTATCACTGCAGAGTATTTAAAAAATGCCAAAATCTTTACTATAAACTGGACTATTCTATCATGAATATAAAGCAGACCTCGCCCTCACATGTGCATCCAGTAGGATTCATGGAAAACTCAGGAAATTGCAGTATTCCTTATATCTGCAAACAAATGCTAAATGTTGCACTGTGCAGATTCAACCAGCAGAAGCGCATGAATATTCTAATACGCAATATTATGTGAGGACTGCGTGTTGTTGCTCCAGGCTGCAGCTGCAGGCCGGCTGAGTGATGTTGCCCTCCGGTGGTGAGAGCTGCAAACAGCAGCAGTGAATGTGGAGTCCATCAGCCAGCTGAAAGATTCACTACTGATGCTTTCATCTGCTCGCTTGAATAGCACCCCATTCGTGTTTGAATGAATCGTGTTTTTGATTTAGATTGTGTGTGTGTGTGTGTGTGTGTGTGTGTGTGTGTGTGTGTGTATGTATTGTGGATGTGTGCTACGCATGCGCAGTGATCGGGTGAGCGGTGGCCTTTGTCTAGGAATGCTGGCCTCGTGCGCTTGCGCGTTGCTCCGCCGGACAGCGGAGGCACATAAAGCCTGGTAAATTGCACCAGGGCAATAAAATGGCAATAAAATGACAACAACAGTGCATTAATCCATCACCAGGGAGCGCTGAAGGTACTGTAAAGAGCTCTGGCTGGAGTCGGGAATGATTTCTAGGGTTTATCAGCTCAGCGGCTGCATCGCCCATTCAGGATGCCAGGGGGCAGTGAGGAGCTGAGGAGGGGCTGAGGAGGGCTGAGAGCCTCCCTCCCAGTGGACTGGGTTTATATTAATCTCAAGCAGGTAGGAAACAGTAATAAAAAGATGCTGCAACTTTATATTGAATGGTCTGGCTTCTTTTAATTAGAAGACAGAATTAATAAAATGAAGGAATGGAGCTTTGAACTAGCAGGGGGGTTGATGGAAATCCCCAGCTCTCTGCCTCTTTTAGCTTAGCCTCACTAGGAGCAGTATTTTCCACAACATGTTCTCACAAGGAGGCAGAGCTTCTCTGCTGTAGCAGCACCGCCCCTCCAGCATGCAGCCTCCCCTCCGGCTCCCTGTGGCTCCTGGAGAAAGAGCGCTTTATTCAGGAGCACCTGGATTTATGTGGGGGAACCAGAAGCAGCAGGTGATGGAAACTGCCGGCCCAGTAGGTTGGCTGTGGCCAGGGGGTTCTGGCAAGGTGGTAAGTGGACCCAGTGGGTCACACTGCCATTTCCTGTTTCTCCACCCTTTTACTCTCCTTTTTTTTACCGTCCCTCTCTCCCAGCCTGCCTTCATCTGCTGCCCCTGCCTTCCTGCCAGAATCACTTCCTCCAATAGGAAACAGATGAGCAGCTCCAAGTCTGAGGTGGCCGTGCTTTGCCCCTCAAGTCATCAAGGCAACACATCTGACATACATTTTCACATAGTTGGGGCTAAAATATGCCTTTTAAAGATGTCATTTTGAAGTAATGCAGCCACACTAACAAAACTAATCAAAGGTTATTTTTCTTGGCCTGTTAACATCTTCATGAGACTTTCATTTAATTTAACAAGATTGTTGCCTAAAGGTGAAACTTTTCAGGTTTCAACTTGGATCGTCAAGCGCTGGTTGCCCGGCTCACCACTGAGTCTTTGCTATTGATTTGATGTTGTGCCTGCATCTTAGTGTACTTCGCTGCTGACATGACAGCGAATTTCAGAACACACACAGAATAACCTTTCAGAGAATCTGTGGTGTAAACATTTAGACCTCCTCTCCGCAGATGAAACCACCAGCCGCTTTGCCGTCAGCTATTCCACAGAAACAGCATTCTAAACTGAACCAGGTGTGTACATGCCACAGCGGAGAGGTCAAAAGTGGAAACACATGATCCACCCTTTCTTCTTCTTCATCCTGCTCTTCTTCCTCTAATAACCGCAGCCTGGTAAAAGTTTTAAAAAAAACCTGCTAAAATGGACCATTAAACCCTCCAACAGTGCTTATGTAATGTGCGGTTTGGTTCATGGCAAACAGATTTCAAACCAGGCAACACAAACGCACTTACACGAGAAGAGAGAGGGAGTTAGACAAATGGACAGTCAGGTGAAGTGGGGGATAGACAGCAGAGAGCAGGGGGACAGAAGTAGGAGGTGTCTATGTTGTGGAAAGACATCTGTTTGGCCTGCTCTGCCTCCCAGATTCTCTCACGTTTACTGGACCCCTGTCACACTGCTTTGCCTGAGTTTATTTCTGGCCAACATTTGAGATGAAGGACTCAATGTTTAGACATGAGCTGTTTGGATAAATTAGCTCATATGCGTTACAGATCCTGTAAGTAAAGCCCTGTATCACTCTGCGCCCTCTGAAGCATGACACCTAAGACACTTTATATTTCACCGGGATTCTACCATGAATCAGCGCACAGACCATCCTCCTCTATTTCACTAAGTTTTATTACAAATGTGTTTACTGCTAATCAGTGTAATGGACTAGACTGCGAGCACTTGGATGTGTGTTTAACGTATATATCCTGTGGGCCTGGGGAGATGACAGGGCCCTTACAAGGGTGGTGGTTGTAATATTGAATTATAAAACCTATTCAAGAACCTGTCAAGAGCCCCTTTATCCAGTGTGGAGTAACATCTACGCCTTCTTTTATGTGTTAGATTTGTTATGCAATGTGGCTTTATAAAGTATTTATCAAGGCTTTATAAGCTACTAAAATTATAATCAGTCCAGGAGCCACCTCCAGCAGCAGACTGGCCCGTGTTGTTGAAAGCTCTCTATTCTGAGGCCTGGGCAAGCCTCGCAGCATTTTAACTTCTGCCAGAGCTATTCCTTGTGGATCACTTAATATGAACTTCAACATCTCCTGTTGAAATAAATACCACCACAGAAAATCCCAGGGATTTCATGGCCCCTCTGAACTCTAATCCTTGATGGAAATAGAAAGGACCGAAACTTTATGTTCATTTGACATCCTACGATTAAAATGTAAGATGTGTAGAGTTCTGTAGACAGATGTGATTTTTTTCCCCACTCTGCCAAAGTGAGGCAGCTGGACTCTTCTCACTCGGTTATAAGCCTTGCATATTGGACCTCAAGCGTATAATACTTCACGTTCATATACAGTGTAACATTAGATACTTTATGGCGCTGTATTATGTCGAGGCTGGCTATGGCTTGGAGCAGGAGCAGGAGAATGTTGTGGTCAGCGGTGGGTCAAAGACTGTCAGGGCTCAGGGCTGGCAGAGAGCCAGGCTCTGTACGTGTCTGCTCTGAATGTTAATGGATTAACGCTTGCCACACATACAGCTAGACTGGGGAAACTCAAGATGACTTTTAACGTGAAAGGCCGCCAATAAGTCGCCATCATAAATTCAGGGACACATGCTGTCTGTAGCAGCGCGGCAGTCAGGCGTGTTTCCTCCCGGAGGCCAGGGCTAAGGGACTGTGTGATGGAGAATGGGGGAGCAGGTGGGCTCTGCGTTGGCTGACCTTGCCTCTCAAGCCCCACAAGATATGATCAGAGTACGCTGGCAGCTGTGGCCTTGCCCGACTAACACCCAAGGTATCATGTAGAGCAGGTACACCAGTGCGCAGACTGCTGTGCTTGTCTCACTGTAACTTCACCCTCATTCACTTTATGACGTCTTGCAGTCTGTATACAGTGTTTTAAACTCAGATCCTGCTGATTTAGCATTTTCCGCTACAAGAAAAGCCCATTCTGTTACATAACTTTTCCTCTTAATTGCTTTAACGAGTAACTTAGGCTTGTCTAATGTGAATTTCCACATGGCAAAGAGAGCAGCGGCAGAAGTGCTCAGACATTGTGCAGCGACAGCCCCAATCACTATGTGTAATTTAGCAGCAGGGGACAATGAGCTAATCTTGCAGGAGAGCATATACTCCCAATTTAAAATCAATCAAGATGCATTTGGTTTTTTAGGACCTCCGCTTGAGCTGTGCTGTAAATAAGAGCTAGGTTCGAAGCGCACAATTGTTGTCTGCCTGCGTGGGGGGTCATTTGAAATCCACTGATGGATTCACAGCACATTTCACTGCAAAGTTTCACACACATTTTGACACTAATATGCCCCATTTTTCCTAATCATTTTGTTGCTGCACTGCAAGTAATTAGGTATAATTATGTCAGTGGATGATTTCTCGCCATTTATTGAAGAACTGACTTACAAGCAATCATTAGCAGCAGCATGGTTTTAAATACTTGAAAGAAAAACAAGTGACACATGCAGCGACAGAAAAGTTATGGTGTTGGAATTTGTAATCCAATTATCTTATTCTAGTGAATAAAACACTGCGCTGTGGTTCCCTATGATTTTCTGTCTCCAACCACCGAGGACTTACTTAATGCCTTCAATCTCTCCTGCTCACTCTCCTCTCTGCAAATTAATTTATGGTCTAATTACAGGACAAGCCTCCAGATATGAAGGCACACAAATCACTGGTCCTTACCAGATGGCAGAAAAACGGCACAGGATAATTGAAAATCTAGAAGTGGATCAATATTTAGCAGCCCAAGGTTACACAAAGTATGACAATACTATTAACATGGAAATATGATGCATTACATCCGCAGGCAAATTGGTGTTATTTGATGGTGAATGGGCACTGATTGAAATGCTACTAGTTCTGGTTTCTCGATACAAAGACACCAGACACTCCAATACACCCCTGGATTATCAAAAATGCACCGTTGCAGTCTCTGTGCATACCATATGTGCACACTTACACATATGCATACTGTTGGCCGGTGGTTTGTGGATCAAGTCCTTTCTGACAGAATGTACCATGAAGGCTCAGAGCGCCACCGTGTCACAGACTACCTCTGGCCCACCCCACCCTCCTATAGCATTTACCTCTGGCCTGTTAAAAATGATATCAGCTCATGGAGGGCAAGCATTAGCATTTGCATTTTATTGGAAGCACGGAGATTTAGAGCAGAGGATATATCAGCTCTGAGCAGACAGAATTAGTTAACAATGCATTACCTGCCTTTTATGGCAGCTATAACTCTTTCCCCTGGTGGGGAGAGGAGATGAAGGGAGGAGTGGGGGGGGTGAAGGGGAAACACAGCCAGCAGAGGGTTGGCGGGGAGAGCCATGGCGCAGTAGAGGGGGCATTTAGAACGAAGAAGCTTTGTCTATGAGGCTTTACTGCACATTAAGTGTGATAGCCACCCAAATTAGAGCATCACATCGCAATCACCTTCACACAGATCAGTGCACTGTGCGGAGAAATGATGCAGCAGTCGTCACTGCAGACTTTTTTTTAAAATCTGGTTACAACAAGAAAATGGAGACACAGCTGTTGGGCAGCTGTGCCTACATGATCACAGCATGAGGAAAGGCCACATCAAATTACATTGGCCTCTGTGATACTCGTGGCTTACAGCACTCAGAGACATTTTTCACAGTTTCTCGGGGACACTAACTGAACACCATGACTCTTTTTTTCTGTCATATAGAAAAGATAGTAGCACATTTCGCCCCGCATNTACAACAAGAAAATGGAGACACAGCTGTTGGGCAGCTGTGCCTACATGATCACAGCACGAGGAAAGGCCACATCAAATTACATTGGCCTCTGTGATACTCGTGGCTTACAGCACTCTTAGAAACATTTTTCACAGTTTCTCGGGGACACTAACTGAACACCATGACTCTTTTTTTCTGTCATATAGAAAAGATAGTAGCACATTTCGCCCCGCATTTGTGTTATCTGTATGAGTGCACATTTATTTGTTTGCTGTTTTTAGTGCTATCCTTGAACAAGCTGTGGAGCACTGATGAGGCCCACTGCAGCAGTCCCTTCCCTCTGCCACAGCTCCCCCGACACTCATTTGGTGTAATGTGCTGCAAGACGACCCACCTCTGCCGTGGGCAGCACCCTGAGGATCTCATTTGCACTAGAAGTTACTGGTACAGGGGGGACTTGAAGTGCAGGGAGGCTGCTGCAAATAATAAATAAATAAATTTACACCAAAAATGCAACTATATTAACACATAGTCCCCACGGAGACATTGGACATTCTTTGCAAGACATGGCTAAAAAGTAGTATTATTGTTTCCAATTAAAAAATACACTATAGTTACACTAAAATGCATGTTTAATGCATGGGTTTATATTCAAAATAAAAGCTTTTTCAGTGCAATCTCAAAAATCCATTAATGTGTCCTCACATAGGCGGTGGTGGGGGGGCGCACCCCAGTGTTGAAACAAACCCTGCACCCTTGCCTCCTAAAAAGCAGACACTTCTTAACTAAACAAGGCACATACACATCTCCTTATTGACTCTGCCACACATACAGTACACACTCATCTCTAACACCAGGCTCAGATCCTCATTTAGACTTTTAGCTTCGCTGAAGCTTCACTCTGCACGCCCGTTGACCACGTACCAGAGCTGCCTCTACATCTGTATTTGCCACACACATCACAGGCAGAGCTCCCATGAGTGCCACTGTGGCTTTCCCAACCAAACCTACTGGCCTGGGTTTGTCAGCAGACAGCTCCAGGCTCCATAAAACAGCCTGCTGCTCGCTCCCTTTGCCCAGCTTAATGGTCCCAGGGGCTGGAAATTTACTAGTGACCTTTGCATTCCATTTGGAGTGTAAAAGCCTTTTTGCTAGGAAAATTCCATCACTTTAGACGTAGCTGAGTAGCACTTTGTGTGTGTGTGTGTGTGTGTGTGTGTGTGTGTGTGTGTGTGTGTGTGTGTGTGTGTGTGTGTGTTACAAAGAGAGAGGGAGTCACTATAAAAGGCAGCAAGAAAGAAAAAGAGGGTGGTGAGAGAAGAACAAGGATTAGACTCAACCTTCACTGCAGTTTATTACTGAAAGTGCAGTAGCTCCCCAGTGCAGGTCACTATTCTATTTATCAAGATAAACAACTAATTTCCTGTTTTTGTCACGGGGGCCAGATTGTGACTAAATGTCCTGTGGCTTTGCTCCCTCTTTGTTATATTCATTAAGTCACTTTAATTGAGAAAAAATCGCACATAATACAGAGTTACATAAGCAGCATATTGGGTTTGTCATTCAAGCTTTGTGGTGCTTACACTGACCGCATTATTTTATGGCTGCATCATTACATCAAATGGAAGTGGGGGGCCTCAGTGGGGGCCGCAGGCTTTAAGGCGCCTACCATGCATGAACCATAATGTCCTCAGTTTGCATCCGGTTGGGGACCTTTGTTGCATGTCATTCTTAATTGCTTTCACTCTGCTCCCTAATTTCTATGGATTACTGTTTGATTCTTAAAAAAGCATAAAATGCTTTTTAAAAAAAGGGATATTCTGTATATTTTTCATGTGCTTTATTAACACATTTCCATCTTTGGAAACTCCACTATAATTCAAAATGAATCTGTGTGGGTTTGAGCACTGCATGCTTCACTGCACAACATGACTTTGTGGACCTACAGGTGTGTTCAGCAGATGTTTAGAAGAACCAAAGTGACTCAGAAGCCAATTAACGTCCTGCAGAAAGCTGTGGCGTGAGTCAGTAATTACAGCATGAATCCATGCCCCGCTAAAAGTTTCATAATAATCTATAAAGGCTGCTCAGAAGAGATTATGAGTTGTTCCAGTTTGTGTGTTTGTTTGAACTGTGAATGACTTGCATAAAAATGCAGTTACGACTTAATGCATTGGTGTTGTTCAACAGCGCCATCTGCTGGGTGAGAGCAGCTAATGCTCTGGAAACGTTTTCCTCAGCGGAGAAAACATAAAAAATGGTCTCATATCAACAGAGGCCACATTAAACAGCTTTGGTCTCATGATATTTGTGATTTACAGGGTTTTAATAGTCCCTCAGGACATATGTTTGTTTTTTCCTCCTGGTATTAGGAAACGTCCTGATGTCGAGCTAAGGTTTAGTGTAATTTATTTTAATACTTGATTCATCCAAAACAACCCCCATCAATTAAGTCATTTTGACATTTAAAAAAAAATTGCCTCTGATAGCTCCTGCTCGTTCACACCCTGAAACAAAAGCCAACTGAGAGCAACTTTAACATTGAAAATGTTTATTAAAGGGTGCTACTGTACACATATTCATAACATTTAGGTGACACAATAGTCTACTTTTTAAAAATTCTGCACCGGCAAAAATTGAGGACAAAGTTAAGGGCGTGAAAGGACAAAATATTTTTAATGAAAGAAAATACACCAAACCATATTCATGATTAATGTACTGTATGTATGAAAGGGGAGAAGGTCACAGGCTTCATTTACAAGATTCAAAAAGAAAGAAAAAAACAACAGATCTCAGTCTATTGACGCTTATCATTTGGTCCTATGAGTCCATGTTGAAGCACCGAAGATCAAACTACAAAACCGGCATCCAACTTGTAAGAATTGACGTCCACTTGCCCAGCAGCAACATCGTCCATCTTGAAATCTGAATACTTACGGCCGAGAATAATCAAAATTACTCATCACAATAAAACCCTGGATATAACAATCCAATCAGAAACTTCTTTTAATGATTCAAATTAACATTACCATGATATCAACAACACTATTTTTGGAGTGGGTTTCTCCACTTTACACCGTTAAAAAAAAAAAAAAAAAAAAAAAAACTATCAAAATATCACTAACCAACAAGTTCAATAACACCATCAAACTGCAGGGTTGTCGTCTTAGAGTGGTCACACAGTCCAAAAGATTTTTATCTTTTAGCCACAAGGTGGCAGACCCCAATGACTGGTGCTGAATGCTGGTTTCGTTTCATGTGGATACAGTAAAGATTATCTAACCTGTGAACATGAGTGTTACAAAAGTTAAAAACAAACAAAAAAGGGTACAAAACTGAGCAAAATTCATTTTATTGTCCTTTTTGAACTGGTGATAGCATAAAGAAATTAAAAAACAAAAAACAAAAAAACAAAACAAAAAACACCACACAACATTCACGTTAAAACTCGGAAACAAGAAGATAAAATGACTTTTTTTTTTAAAAAAATGAACATGGATATCATCACTACTTATAAAGACATAATTGGCCGGTGACTGCAAGTTTGCAAATCGAGTAGTTATGTCCTCGTAGGCGGGACAAACTTAAAAAAAAAAAAAATCTACAAGAGATAAAAAGTTTTTAAAAAGGAAGTGATTATGCAGTCAGGAAAGTGCTGCGGTGGTTGCTTCCTGAATATTCATACTACAGTTTTATCCTCAGTGGTGTTAGTGGGTTCTTAAAGCAAAGGGGTGCACTGCCTATAAAGGCTTGATGATGGGGGTTGTGCACCTGTCATGGGACAAGCTCATGGTTAACACAGCTTATACTAACTCTGGCTCTCAAGACTATGTTCTGAGTTTTAGCAGATGGCCATCTGTGCTCATGGATGCAACATACCTTACTGAAATGACGGTATCCCGTAAGCACTAAAACATAATGTGTTAAGACAGTAAAAACGAGGGAAAGAATACAAAGACAGAACAGCAGAAACCCTCCCCAGTAGCATGTCACCCATGTCCGCTACAGCTCCCCCTCGTGTCTGATGGATCCTTCTCAGCAGTCTGGGGCCCTTGTGCGCCAGTGGGGCATGGATGGAGATATTTTTTTGGGGGATTTGGGTGTGAAAATGTCTGACTCAAGGTTGTCCCTGCAGTGGAGGAGGTCCTGTTTCCTCCTGAGGTGATGAACTCACGCACTCACGGCATCCTTCTCCTTCTTGTCACTGTCTTCATGCCAGGTGAGACGCTCCTCATAGAAGGCTATGACAATCTGTGGGCACTTATGATTGGCCTCCTTGGCGAGCACGAGATCAGCCTCTTCAGAGTCTTTCCTGTGAGAGATAAAGACCAAAGTTTGTGGTTAAATTTAACTGCACATCCCTGCACAAGCCAGATATTACACTCCCATATATAAACCATACATGTACCATATATAAATGGTTATTGTTAATAAATTGGAGTGTTTTAATGCGTCGATGGATGGAAAAGTTATCGGCAACTTTACAAATTACAAAAATATATAAAAATTAAAACAGGGATTATATCATTTAGCTGTTCTTGTGAATGCCTTTATACAAATGTAACAATACCCTCCCCACAGCCCCCCCCCCA
>NC_065521.1:26192061-26286709 GCF_006386435.1 Epinephelus moara
CTTTATACAAATGTAACAAAACCCCCCCCCCCCCCCCCCCCACTGAAACTGTCACTAACTAGTCAGTCATGTTCAAACCTTAATTTAAAAAAAAGAGATGGCCTTTTCTAGTATTATATTTCAATGTACAGTTTGACCATATTGTAAAATAAACTTGAACGCTAAGTTGTTTGTATTTTTTTGTGACATTTAATTATTTGAATACGGTGCTTCAAGACATTATAAATCATTCTTCTTACAGGCAAAGTGGGCAAGTGGAGCTTGTGAATATGTTAGGGACTGGCCATGTTTGCATTTATTTTCCTTTTAATATTTCTGTGGATTTTACCCCCTTCATAAAAAAAATTAACAGATCACATCTAAGGTACAACTGTTGCCTCATTTGAGCCAGCCAACACCCTGGAATGGAGCTTGACCGGGCATGAGTGACGAGGTACTACACATATATCCATCAGGCTAATACGTAATGACATAAAATTTTATGGTGTGGCTTACTGTTTGTATATGAATGGACAGCGAGGCTATTAGTGCTGCTAATGGGCAATTTGTCAGCAGCAATTTGGCACATTGAGAGCTGCCATTTAAAAGAATCATGCCATGACAAGTCACCAGCAGTAGCTGTGCAGACGGAAACCATTGCAGGCAACAACCGCAGTACCAAAGGGTCGACACCCCGAAACCAGAAGAGCGCCGATACCATTTCTTTTAAAGAGGAAATATGAATACTAAGTACCTGATTAAGTGGAAAGACCAGTGCAGTGTACTTATGAGTCACTCACGCTATCATCATTAGCAGAATGGACTTTTGGGGGTTTCACTAAATAACAGTAGACTATCCTTACCATACACCTGGCAACTTAAAAATTGCACCCATACAGTGCACTAAAGCCTGGACCATGAAACATTATATTATTTAAATTTATCATCTTAGTTGTTTGTTAGAAAGAAAAAATAATAGTTAAAGATTGTCAAAACATCTAAGCTCATGTCATGTATTGTCTGTGGTGCCTGAACCATTTGTAGATGCTGAATACTAAGAAACTGTATCGACATTGATTCCAAAGCTGCAGATGACGTCTGTGTGAATCTACCAGAGAAGTCCCCAACATTCAGAGAGAATGCAGTGTCTGCATATAGATACATGCCACTAATCTCAGTGATAGAGACGCGCTGATTTTCTCTGCTGATTCCAGTTTCTTATCTGACCTGCTACTGTCAGTACACAAACATTTCTGTAACTTTTTTTGTGATGAAAAATCCAACTGTTAGTCATAACAAAACACTGACAGTTGTGTAACGTCTACACTCTTCTCCAAAGCAGGTTGCAGGACCGTCTCTCACTCAAAATCAAAATAAATAGTGCGTTATTGGATGGAGGTTTTGTGTATATATTAAAAATCTAACTAAAAGTTAATGCAATACATTTTACTTTGTCTGACATGTTTTTGAACAAATCTATTTCTGAATCAATGTCTTTTGCAGGAATGTAAAGGATTATTTTCAGTAAGCCTGTTTACTTGGTGCCACTTGGCAGGCAGCATGCTGCAACCTGCCCCACACTGTGCAATACAAGAGAGAAAGTAAAGGGGAGATCCCATGCTTCTGGCAGAAGAGCCGATTATTGCAATTACTCAGAGCAATATGCACGGGAATAAACTGCGGCCTTTTCACTTAGGGTCTAATAAACTCCCTACATTTGTCACTAGTTACTTTTAGAAATAAGTTTGCAAAAAGGATCTGGAAAAATTGCTGATAAACGGGCATGACAAAGCACTGGTATTTGCTACCTGGCAATGACAAAAGGTTGTAGCAACTGTGACAGTCACTTGGCATATGCATGGAAATTTAACACAAGATAGGTGAAGCTGCAGATCAGCTGATTCTGGTCAACAGCCAACTGATTGGTGCATCTCTACTTATTTATATTGACTGCTGACTGCTTAGAATAATTTTATTTAGCTTCTTTTTTAGTCGTCGCAAATTTACCTTCATGTAAAACAATCTGTGATGAAAACAGATGTATCGATAACGAACATGGAAGGCAGCATGACCAGTGTCTGTTTGCTGATCTGACACCTTCAGCTCCAGTGTTGACTATCAGCGTAGTCGACTAACTAACTAACTACCCTGATGCAGATGCTGCAAGCGCAGTGAACACATTTATTGGGCTATGATTGTAGTTTTGGTGTACTGAAGAGCGACATAAGCACTACGGCTGCGTGTTAATATGACTGAAAAATATCTGCAGACAAGAAAAGGTATGAACCAGTGAACCACAAGTATATGACAAATTAATACACAGAAGTCAGTGCAATGTTTTAACGTCAGAATCGGGGACAGGCCTGGACTGAATATCAAGTCATCGAAGACGTGCGACAATTTCTGATGACAATATTAGTGTGATGGAATCTTACGAACTTGTGCCAAAACTAATTTCAACATGCAAATTGTGAGATACACATAAACAAACCTACCATTTCATAAGAAACATTAGTTCTCCACATGAGTCCGTTGCTCCAATGATCTTTTCAGGCTCGAGGCCTCTCTCAAAGCCACGTGCAACTAGAATGTCATCCTGAAAGACAACAAAGAAAGACAAAAAATATGGTTTTATAGTATACAAAAATTACTTAAGTGCTGGAGTATGTTATAACCAAATGTTAGATTGTAGATTAGTTATGTTTAGATAGATTAGCAAATCTTTCACAATTCTACAGAGCACATATATGCTTACATTATTTGTTTTGTTTTGAAACCGGAAAATTATCTTTTAATGAAGGCTTTCCAATACTAAATAAACTAAAATAAAAATACGACCTTCTGCATCCTTTCGGTATAAAACCTACTGAATTTGTTAACCTAGGTAAACGAATTCCTGGTAATAAAAGTGGTTTGCGTTTCCACCTCACCTCAAGTTCCGGAAAATTTATTCAAATTAGTGCGATGACGTAGATGAGTCGGTGTGTGCCCTGTGTTTGGCTCCGCCAGCTTGCTACATGCTAGTGTAGAGAGAGGAGTGGCTGTTTGTCTCAGCCAGCAGCTAAGTTTAAAAGTATTTTAAGATAAGTGTCAAATTAAGTTAGTCTTCATACAGACAGCTGTCATTTCAGCTTATTAGTAACAGTTCACTATCAGCTGAACTAGCGCGCTGTCCTTGTGTAAGACATAACATTAGTGTCAGTGGATGAGAGACTGTGGATGGAGCGTACCAATTATTGCTGCCTACATGTTTACATGTTCATGCTTACTGAACACATGTATTGATAAATTATTGGCTTCTTACTCCCTAAGGGTTAATGTCACTTACAGTAACGAGTGTAGCTGCCGTCAGCTCGAGTCTTTTTCAAGTTATTTTCACTTTGGTTGCACCGGGGCCGCTCGGCTGTTCACCGGTTATCATGTCGCATCGGTGTGTGTGTAGAGGAGATCAGCGTCAGCACAAAAGAACCGATACAGTTAGCGCTTATCAATACTACGGTCTTTAATAATTTAGCTCCACGGTTAATTTAGTACCGGGTACCAGAAAACGAAGTGAAGCTTGTGGAAATTAAATAAAGCTTGCGGCAGATGCCCGTACCAGGAAGTGCAGAACGCTGCAAGTGTGTGCTCCACTGATCAGTGTTCTTCAGCAAACAGCCCCACCCCTCAAGAATTACGGGTAATCTGAAAAGCCCTACCCCCCCACTATGTACTTTTTCCAGGGTAAATTTGAGGTTGAGGGAAAGTGTTTTTACCCGGGTTATTTCAGTGGAAACACGGAGGTTTTTCAAAATTCCAGGTAATTGATAAAAGTTCCTGCGATGGAAAAGGGGCTATTGAGAACTGGCATAAGCTGTGGCATATCAATGAAGAGCTGCCTAAGTGTGCTCTTGGAAATGTAAAGGTTGTCTCTCTCTTCTAAGATGAGACACCCATCAGCTGTTAATTAACATACAAATACAGAGGTTTTAATCTAGAGCTGAGCTATTGTTTCCTCCAAGAGTGGAAAGCTACTTTAAGGTGCAGCACACAAAGCCTGAAAAAAAGATAACCTCACACATGCATATTGAAATGTACTATAACCCTTACACAGACTTCCGATGCCATTTCAAGAACATGATAAAACTACTGCACAGACACATTACATACCTCCTTCTTCTTCTTGGGCTTACTTCCACCCTCCTCATCGTCATCCGAGCTCCTCTTCTTTGAGCCACTGGAGTCTTTGGTGCGTCCCAAGGAGCCAGATTTGCTGGCCCCGCTGCTAAGCGTGGAGCTTCCACCACTGCTGCTGCTGCTTTTCTTGTAGGTCTTCATGAATTCTGAAATAAGCTCAGGGCAGTCCAGGTTCTTCTCTGGCTCCCAGGTGTTGTGTTTTCTGAGGAAGACCACAACACAGTGCAGCACGTCAGTACCACTATAACCAAAACTATTCATCAACAACACTGTTCAGAGATGGATAATCTCTTAAAATCAATATTATATTATCAAACTTGATATAATCTGCAATTTCCATAACAATGTAGCTTATCTTCTAATCTTCATTTGCTACCATAGCTTGGACTTTAAAGGAGCATTACAGTGCACAGCTACCGCTGTCTGAGTAGGCAGTGTAACAGTGAGCTCTGGTTAGCACACCAGCAGAAAAACAACTTACTCTGAATATCCTTTCCACTTCAGGAAGAACTCGACCCTGCCTTTGACCACCCTCCTGTCCAGCACCTTCTCCACAACATATTCTTCCTCATCTGAGGAGGAGGAGTCCTCTTCGCGAGACTTTTTGCCCATAATAAAGTTTGTTGCTGAACACCACGCTGTCGCAGGCCAATGGCACTTCCCTGTAACGTAAGAAAACGACAATGACGCTAACGTTGCAGAGAATATGGATGATATTCTCTGGCTGATACACCTGGTTCTCTATCGTCAAGCACAAAACGTGATCTGGCGGCATACCGCAGATACTATCGTGTATCAACGAAAGGCATAATTTCATTGTCGTTTACCCAATCTGCAACAGGCACGACAAACAGAGGGAAGCTAAACTAATTAGAGGGCTAAAGATCTCTCGGTAACCGTCCACTCGCTTAAATACTTACGATGTTAAATAACGTAAAGTTACCAGGAAACGTATTACGTGCACATTAGAGTGAAGACATGGTGCTGTGTTTGCTAAGCAACTAGCTAACCAAAGGGCATGAAAGGCAAACTTGCTAAAGCAGGTATCGTTAGCATGCAAGCTAACGCTAGACCAAGCTAACATTAGCTAACGCTGATACCAAAATGCAAATGGAAACCGATACTAGTTGCTGCATGAAGCTCTTTGATGTAACTTAACAGTTTCTCACCCTTGAGATGTGTGGACCGACGGTCTTGGCTCGTTTGCTTCAGCAATAACGGGTGGCTTTTGTGGAACTGCGGGTCTGTGAGGCCAACAGAAGGGCTACTTTAGCATCTAGCCTGGATCACACAAAGCTGCTGTGCGTAAAAAGCGCGGGTTAAAGGCGGCGCACAAAGAATGTGCCCGCCCCTCGGTCAGCTGATGACCTACATTGGTTAGCTAATATCCCTCCTGCCGTGATTATAGCTATATTCTCCAAGTGTTCGGGACATGTTTATTATGATGCTTTTGCATTGTGTGTCTATATGGAAAATACACATTAGATATTGATGTGTGTCGATATTGTCGTGTATCGACGTTGCTTCACCGAGAGGCAAAGCTGCACCTCCACCCACACGTCAAAATAATAAACATTAAGAATCGGTTATCTGTCATTTTTAAGTGCTGTTTTCCTGTGTCTTCGGTAATGCTGCATTCATGGCTTTACAGTGGCCATTGTTTTTCTCGTATTTTACACATATCCCTGACACACAACACCCGTAGCCATTTTTTATACACGATTGTGAACTGCACCGCCTGCTGGCAGATGATTGGCCGTTAGTAGTGATTTCTTTGAATTTTGACCAATCAAAATTTAACAAATGCTGTCGACAGACTGCAGCGGGAACTACTGACCAATCGCTGCGTAGAAGAGGCGTTTCCTTTGCTATTTATTCTACTGTTCAGGAGCAGCCTGGGCTTGTCTGACGCAGATCACTTCTCTCCGGTCAGTTCTCAAGGAGTCATCAAGGATTTGCTTGTAGAAATGGCGAACAACGTAAGTGTTGCATTCACAACGACTCTAATGCCCATTCCGTGCTTGCTGCGTGTGTAAAAACTGCCGTTAGTTTTGAAACTACTGCGAATATGCGATGCTAAACAAAGGCTACGTTTTCTAGCAACTGCAGCTATTGGGCATTGTGAAGCCGCCATTTTGTTGCAGCTGGGCCTCGTGGCCTTTTGTTCTCGTGGGCCACTATATACGTATTTTAATAATTTCGCTATACTCCTGGCTTCTGCAACAACTTAAAGATGCAGAAACACCATAATTAGAGACACATTTTGTATTTTCGTGTAACCGCTGCCGAAAGCACTCCATAATAGCAGAGCTGTCCGCTAACGTTAATGGCGGCGGCGTCGCCCTCCCCCACCCGGTCCTGATTTTTGATATGTGACGCAGGATTAAACTAATAACAGCATTCTCAATTCTGTGGCGGTTATTGTGAAATTATAGTTATCGAAACTGCACCCAGTGCTTCTGTAAGTGACGGTGCGTGTTTTAATGCTCGCGTCTTTCCCTGTCCATTGTGCAGGTCCCACGTGAGCCGGAGCAGCTTCGCAAGCTGTTCATTGGAGGTTTGAGCTTCGAGACCACAGATGAAAGCCTGCGGGCTCACTTTGAGCAATGGGGGGGCCTTACAGATTGTGTGGTAAGTGCAGCTCTTTGCACTGCTTTACATTAACATTTCTGTGTAATGATAAACAAAAAACATTGTAGGTAACATTGGTAACCAATATCATCACCTTTAGGTCATGAGGGATCCCAACAGCAAGAGATCCAGGGGCTTTGGATTTGTTACATACTCGTCAGTTGATGAAGTTGATGCTGCCATGTCTGCCCGCCCTCATAAGGTTGATGGGAGAGTTGTTGAACCTAAACGAGCCGTTTCCAGGGAGGTATGTTGAATGTTGTATTCTACAAAACCTGCATTGAGTAAATGTCGTGTGCATGAAGAAGGTATGTGTTAAGTTACAATGGCAAATGTCTTTGATCACAGGACTCAAACAGGCCAGGTGCCCATGTTACAGTGAAAAAGATCTTTGTTGGGGGTATCAAGGAGGATACAGAGGAGTCGCACCTGCGAGACTACTTCACACAATTTGGCAAGATTGAGGTCATTGACATCATGACTGACCGTAATACAGGAAAGAAGAGGGGCTTTGCCTTTGTGACCTTCGATGATCACGATTCAGTCGACAGGATTGTCAGTAAGTGCAAATGTTCACTGATTTTTGCTGCATAGTGTCAGATTCACCAACCTAATTGTCTTGAATGGCTGGCTGCTAATACCCTTTCCTTCCCCCAGTCCAGAAATATCACACAATCAACTCCCACAACTGTGAAGTCAGGAAGGCCCTCACAAGACAGGAAATGCAGACTGCAGGAATGGGAATGAGAGGTAAGATCCAGCTTATGCAGTTAAGCCAGATTAATGTTCATAGTTGACACACTGGCACAGTAAATACTATTCCTGAGCTTATGGTTGTGTTTTGCTCTAGGCCGCAGCACTGGTGGAAGGCCTTATGACTGTGACAGATTCAGCCAGGGTAAGGCTTCTTTGATAATGGGGTTAACATAATTTTTGTTTACTAACTAGCATAATATACAATGTCTGAAAGCTGACTTGGTGTATTTGCTTGTCTTTCAGGTGGCAGAGGCAGATATGATGATGGTCCTTACAACTGTAATGGGGGTGGTGGTAAGTAACATTTTATTTTGAAAATACTTCAGCTGACAAAGAAGCCTGGTAGCATACTAAGTAGGCTATACTGTTGTAGGCTATGGAGGTGGTCCCGGCGGTCCTGGTGGATACAATAATGGCGGTGGCGGCGGCGGCGGCAACCGAGGTTATAACCAGGGTGGCTACAACCAGGGTGGTGGAGGCGGCGGAGGCTATGGTGGAAATGGCTATGATGCCAACGGCTATGGTAAGTACCATCTGAAATCATACAAGGTTCTGCACCTGTTTAATGCAATCGTGTTCTGTGTTCAAAATTTATTAATTTTTTTCCCCCCTTGCTGATGAACTTCTAGGCAACTGTGGTGGTGGTGGTGGCGGCGGCGGCAGTGGCAATAACTACAACATGGGCCACTACGATCCACAGGCCTCCAACTTTGGCCCAATGAAGAACAACTATGGTGGTGGCGGTGGTGGCGGTGTTGGCAGGAACTTTGGTAAGATGGATAAAGCATTTTGTATTATGTGTACGTCAGTTGGCATAGTTTCTGTTAGCTGAGACTTCCTCTGTTGCTTCCAGGTGGCGGCTACGGAGGTGGCTCCAACAGTGGTGGATATGGCCGTCAAGCACGGTTTTGAAATGTGAATTGGTAAGTACACGATGGCATGCCTCAACTGTTAATTTTGTATCATAAAACCAGAGTTTGTAGTTGCAGGGACTCGTTAAGTGTAGATAAACTTAAAAAAATTCACTCTGGATGTCAGGTCATACGAAGTCAGTGCACAGTTAACAATGTTGTTCCGTATTGTTCAACAGGACTGAGTACTTAGGAGAGGAGAGCAAGGAGAGGAGAGCAAGCGAAGTGACAGGGCAGCTGCAGGTTTACCTCCTAAATCTGCTCAGCCAAACAGTTGTGGCAGGTTACAGCTGCTGCAAGAAGAGATGTACAGTAGATAAATCATGGAGGGTCTTCATTTAAAAGTTTTGTGTTTTTTCATCTAAATGTGTTTCTGGAAAGCAAGCATTCCAATGAGGTTTTTATGTAGTTTTTTTTTCCTGGTTTTTATTTGTAACTGCAACCAATCAAGCTGAAATAAACCATCTTTCAGTTTTTTTAAAGTCGTTAGCCTCTTGAGTGGTTTGGGAAAGGGAGGGTTCACTATTAGGTGATGCACAATGTGGGATGAGGGACATATTATACACATGTGAGGAGCCAAACAAACAATTGTGATGTGTGAGAAGAGACATACCACATACACAATGAGTCATAAGTTGATGCATTTACAATACCGACTGAGGAATGAAAAGTGGTGCACAAATGCCTCGTCAGAAAGAGCTCACCACTTGGTACAGACTACCCTGAGTTCTGCAAAGATCAACTGGAGGATGCTAGCTTACATGCAAAGTCTTTGAGGCTAGTCATGGAAGCCAGCTGAGGGAGAGAAGTAGCAAAACCACCGCCAGGATCATTGAAGCAGGGGAGAGTGAGAACAGATGCCTGAGGCTAGCAGGCAGCAGCTACCAAAAGGCTTAAGTGCTGTCAGTAGGTAAGACCAGACTTCTCAACTACTGATAGTATGTCTTGCTTTTGTCATGTAGCTGGTAGTAAGTTGTGTAGCCCAGTAATGACGTAACATTTTTGTGAAAACAAGTTTTATTACGATGTACATTGTTGACTGGTAAATTGGCCTCCTAATAGGGCATAGAGGCCCTAAAACATTTTGCATGCTGTGAACAAAATGAACACCTTTCTGCATAAGATTTGCATTTTACTTATTTGGCATTTCTGCTTTCTAGGAAAGTCCCTACACGGTCTCCAAAGCCTGAGTTCCATTTCAGCATTCCAATCACAATGGCTCAATCGGTACAAATCCTCATCATTAAAACTGTCCACATGACTTTTTCTTTTTTGGTATTTATTTAACTTTAACTATTCTCTTTTACAGGCTTCCCGAACAATCATGCTGATGCTGAAGACTTTTATACTTTTTTACTGAAGACTGCTGTGCAGTGTTTTTAGTTTTTTAATAAAGTCTTTTTTATAAGGCACTCTGGTGTCGTCTCAGTCAATTTAAAAGCATGAAAAGTGTCCAATGATACATGAATGACAGGTTTTACATGTAACAGTTAAGTCAGCCATATGAGAAGTAACTTCCAGACAGTTCACACACTTTCAGTTGGCACAATCAGGCAGTACACCTTCTGTAAGGGTATTAAATATTGAGTATCTATTCAGCAGTGCTCTCTCTTTTGCATAGTTGTGTGAGGTACCAAATAAATTTTACCATCAGGTGTTTGTTGTAGGCCGTATTCATCTATCGAGTATGGTTGTCCATCTTCATCTCTCAAGTGAGTAAACACTTCTGAGTAAAGGTCTGTAAGGCGACATTTAATATAAGACAAGCTGCGCTGAAACTCGAGCCTTTCCTGCGTCAGGTGCTCTCTTTGGGCCTGCAGCTGGTTCAGTTCTCTCTCAAGGTGAATTATGCTCTCAAGCTTCCTTTTCCTGCAGTTCTGAGCTGCCACCTTGTTCTTCCCTCTCCGTCTAATGTCCCTGACCAGTGCAAGTTGACTATCTGTCAGGCTATACTGCGTCAGGAGCTCGTTGAAGTCATCCACAGGTAGATTGATAATCTTCTCCATGGGGAAAGGGATCTTCAAAGCCATGGCGCGCCGCTCGTCTCTGCTCAGCGGAGCCGGAGTGGAGATGCTTCCTTGTGGTTTTGTGTACATGTTATGTTGTGAGCTCCCTCTGCTGGACACTCCAGAGTCTATGTACAGGTCGCCTAGAGCAGAGGCCTGGCCCTGCTGTTTCACAGACCGAGGAGTCAGAGCATTAGATAAAGGCTGAGATGAATTAGGGGGTGAATAAAAAGACGGATGTGCACCTGAGTGTAGATATGAGTGAGACTGACCCTGGTAGTCCATTGAGTAACGGACATGTGCTCTTCTGGCTTGCTCTGCCATGCTGTCTGGTTCACCATCACTGTATGTTATGCCCATGTCTACACCCTGGTAACCTGGTGCACCACCGACAGGATTGTCTGGGGAGGCCAAAGGTGGACTGGACCCCAGAGAGAGACCTGAGTCAGACTCTAGATCTTCAGCTGGGCGTGCGTGTGAACTTTGTCCATGTGTAGTCCACAGCATGTGCCGACGTAGATCCTGAGAGAGACAAGCGTTGGCCCTCCTGTGCCCTTGGGAAGTACTGGACATGTTCATATGTTCCCTCAGAGCCATGTGCGAGGGCTGCGCGTGAGAAGAGATGGGGAGCATTCTTTGATTGAGTTGAGATTCAGAGGGTGCGTACATCGTCTCTGTGTTGTTCAGACCATGACACGCAGGCACCTCTTCAGAGTAACATCCATCATAAGTGTCCGCAGTGCTGAGCTCACAGGGAGCAGGAGGAGGCTCCGAATGGGACTGAGCCATCCCATATCCTCCCATGGGGACCATGGGCTCCATAGTTTGGTATTGTGTTGTTTCATAGGAGCCTTCATTGGGGACTTCAAACTCCTGCAACGAAAACAAAAAGATGCACTTATGATTGACAGGTACATCAGTGTACTTCTCACATGCTCACACACAACTATTAAATTAAAGACCTAAGTCAATTACTGTCTTTTACACATTTCATCTGGCTCACTATAGAACACAGTTTGCCCCCACTTCAGCATGCCACCCATCGCCTATGAAGGGCTCTCATAGACATGATCGGGTTTCACCTGGAAACAGATGGCTATTGTGCGGTGCAGGGGGCCGCTAGCAACATACAGCACTTGCCCCCTCTCACAATCTCTTCATCCTGCCATCACTCAAATGCCTCATTGTTGCCTCCCTCAGCTGAGTGTGTGTTAGTTTTACAGTTAGCACCACATGAATATAGAAAAATATGTATCTAAAATGCAACATGTATTCTGTACTTTCATTTTCATTTATGAACCACATTTTAACTGCTGTGCTTCATATTTTACTTTTACCATGACACTGAAAATAACAGTTTTGTCACTGGTTAAAATTAGTTGATGAAATACATTCATATCTGCTGAGTTTTGAGAAGCACAAAAAATGTTATTTACTAAATTATCCTCACAATGCAACATGCACCTCTATGATAACACAGCATGACGTATTATGACAATGTACAGTAATTGTGCATATCTGGGATAAGACACACCACATAACGTAACATATTTGGCAATAAAAAATACATTATTACAGTGCTCTCAGTGTGTCAGTGCAGAAGAGTTACCTGCAGTTCTGTGATGGCCATCAGCTCCTGCCAAGCTACATCCATCTCTGTGTCCTGGGCAGCTCCATGAGACCTGGCTCCAGGGAAATTAGCTGACATGGACACTCCCCCGCACAGCCTGCCTGGAGTGCCTAATACCTTGTAACAGAAAAGAAAATTGATTACCTTTCATTCATTCATAAATCTATTTGAGTCTTGATTATGTGTTTCTTAGAGAGACTTACCTCGCAGGTTCTCCTCAGAGGGAGAACATAGTTGGCTGTTGAACACATTCAGAACAGGCTCTAGCTGCAACATACCAACCTGGCAAAGACACAGAATAGCACGTTATGATCACCCAGCCTCTAAACTTTAACACACAAAAAAGACATAGTATCTGCAAACACACATTTCTAATACATACAGTAAGCTACATATCTGTAGACCTCTCGGTGCTTAATAAATGACTGTCTGGCTGTTGTGTAGGGTCTATTGGAGCACATGAAGGGTTCAGTTCAGTTGAGCTGACTCCTCCCATCAGCTGTCCCTGGTGCAGCTATGCCGACCCCTGATAAGACAATCTGCGGGAAAACAGCGTGCTTTACAAGACACACTGGGGCCTGATGGCTGCTTTGGTGAATTTGGTGTTCGGCTAACATGTTGGCAGTTATCTTTCAACTCTTTTGGTTGAGCTCTGACAATAGCCGATAATTTAGAGTATTGGCATCTCCAACTTGTGTTTAAGAATTCTGAAAATATTCCAATTTATTTAAAAACAAAATCAAAATATCAAGTTTTCAACACAAATGAAACAGCTGCTTCATTACTGAATAATTCCTAACCAGATCTTGTCACTTGTACAGCTGCGTAATGTACATTTTTGATAATACTCACACATACTCGCACACCCCACAGTATGTCAGGGCATACGTATATGAACAATATGTACACACAGGCATATACGCAAACACATTTAGTTGTTCAGATGTTTTAACCTGAATTTAAAAGCCTAACCACAGAGATGGGGATGCCATTGCCCTCAGCTATAGACGCCCTATAGCCTACCTGTTGCATTGTTTCACCTTATGTAACATTTTTTAAATAAGCTAAACAATAAATAGGTGGTGAGAATCTGCCTTATCGCTTTGGGTCAATTAAAACTCATCTTTTGCGTTGGCTAGAATAATGATTTTATCCTTAACTTTTCCATCAGTCAATAGATCACTTTAATAATTTGCAAATGCCATTCCTGACACCATGTTGATTTACTTCATGTTTGAACAAGCAGGATGTCTTCCCATCAATAAATCCAAAATGTGATGTCATCAAGTGGCAGCCTCGAGCTACTCCACTGACAATGATGCACAAACTGGCTTTGTGGTTATGACACAGCTAAAGGAGTGGTTGAAGGTGCCTTTGAAGTGAGAATTATTTCAAATTAAAAAAGACATAGCTATCAAAGTCAAGCTAATTGGAGCGGGGTATCAAACAAACAGCTGTGTCACATTGAGGTGTCACAGATTACAGCCCTGGTTCGGTGAGTTTAGCTTTTGAAGAGGCTTTAATGGTCTGGATCTGAAACTGTCTCTGATCTGAGAAAAAAATTTTTTGCAAAATGTTGTACACTTAATTCTTTCTACTTGGTCATGGTGCAATCCATGAACAAATGTGTTTCCTCTTTTTAAGATTCTAATTACACATCTAATGTCCTCTCACTGACCTTTAGAATAAACAGTGTACATTAAATTTGTGTATTATATCAGTGAAACTTGTCTGTAAGGCTATTTGCCATCATGTGCCATGTGTGAATTATTTCGTAATGTTTAAAGGTTATGAAACATGGGGTTATAATAACTATATCCTGCTACTACCGGCATTGTGTTTCGTGGTAGGTTTCTTAAGGCTGTTTCCTTTATCATAATTCACTGTCAAGACTCAAAACTCACTTGTTCAGTTAGCAAAATGAAGAAGTTGATGAAAAAGTGAGTCGGATTACGTCTGCAGGTTTTATAAGTTCAAATAAAGTAAAATGTATTTGTCTGTGTCATTACTTAACTGTATTATGTATAACTTAAATGCTTGGAGGCTTCAGCAACAACATAAATGTACTGTTCAATAGCTCACTTTGTTACAAAGTGTGGTGTTACATCTACTTGAATATACTGCAATAAAGATTTAATTTAAGCAGCCTCAGCTTTGCAGTTGTAAAACAAAAAGATCTGTTAAATCATAAGAAGTAAGATGTGAATGAACATACCTGAGCAACATGGTCTGCTTCTCCAACAGGTGATGAGTAAAAAAAAAAGAAACTTCAAATGCGAAGCACAATCCTGGTGGTGAGAAGAAAAAAAATGAGTAAAAGCAGATTCTGTTCTTTTCTCACAGATGTTGTGGTGTTGCTGACTCCAGGCCTCTTGCTCTATCTCTCATTCAACTGTCTGTCTCTGTCTGTTCAGCTACACATACAGTCACCGGCATAAATGGGATGGCTCTGTGCAGACAAACGCAATCTTCCTGTAATGCACCCACACCACAGTTTTTTGCACTCTTGTATCCTTAATAGCACACTTGCACCCCAACCTCCAAATTTCCCTTTTGCCCACATGACAAACCACAAACCAACAGTCTGGCGCACACCACGACAATCATTCTGTCAGGCCACACTGAAGTAGGTAGGTGTTTACGAAAACAGAAAAAAACCTGTAAGCAATTTTGATTCTAATTATGCAGTGACAACAGACATAAAACAATCTCATTAAACAACTAAATGTGAGTGAAAACTAGCCGGATGGTTGTCCCTTTCCTGGCCAAACCGTACAAGAACTGCGTCCTTTCAAATCCTCCCAAGCGAACGGTATGAGGAGTGTGATGTGGAGCACCTGGAGCCGGCATTGCAGTGAGGGCCCTGTTGGAGCAGGGGTGGGTTGGAGGCAGGATTGAGACTTAGTTTAGCAGAGATGGAATGTACACCCTCAGACAGGTAAGAAAGACTACATTGTTCCCCTATCTGGCAGAGCAACCGCCAAGGGAGAGAGAGGAGCAGGGGGAGAATGGAGGGGAGCGTGTCTTACATAGCAAGTGACCATTAAAATCCCTCACAAAAAAATCCCCTCATTGCCCTGATCTGAAGCACTGTGAGCAGGGAGCTCACAAAGGCTGTGTGTTGTGTTGAGCTGCTCTATTGTGCTGCAGCTTTCACACAATTACTGATAGCAGAGATGTTGCATATTAATTGTTCAATAGAGCAATTTATCTTTATGCACAGTGATCGCAGGCTGTCCCACAGCGACAAAGATGATTTTGGGACTAATCGGCCTCACATGAAATATTAAAGACTATTATGCTCTGTGAAAGACCCCCTAATGTGTACATTGTGTACAACATAGTGGATAGATTTCACTTTCAATCAATTTGTTAATGAAATCACTTGATGGACACATTGAACCACACATCTGTTAATATAGCCTCTGTGGCTACAACACAAGGCAGCAAGTATAATTTAATTGGGGTGACACATCCACTCCCCACAATATTAAAACCTGCTGCAAATGCCCCCCACATATATTGATTTAAAAAAAACAGGCAACCATGCACCGCTGTAAAAACATAAAAAACTGCCATTATTATTACTACCAGTTCTAGTATTATGATGTATGGCAGTTCAGCGTGTGGTTTGTTCAAGTGGTGCTGCTGTATCACAGCAGAACACAGCTCACCAGCATGTTCAACTAACGTTAATGTCTATATTACATTACATTTGTCAGATAGCCCATGTGAAGTCTACCAACCAATCATTTATGTTGTGCGACATGTGTAATTTTGACAGTAGTAGCTTTCATTTGTTGCATATTCGTATAGTATAGTATACTGTATAGCTGTACTTGCTTATGGTAAGTAATATAGTATAGGAATTCATTTAGCAAATTTGGAATTTTCTGTCAGGGCGGAAGTCCCCCAGGATCCCTGGCAGGTTTGGTCCCCTCAGTACTGACTCTGTGGCTACGGCCTTGCTACAACATGTGCTACAGCCACACAAAGGCGTTTGCCTGCATATAAGGATCCCCATTCCATTTTCTAAAAAGAAAATATGTTTGCCCTCATTTGCGCATAAAAAGGAGTGCAGTGTGCAACAATTGCACTTAGAATATTTAAGGAAGCATTGAACTACATAGAATTTCTTTTTATCAGAAATCCAAAGCTAGTGTCACAACCACTTTCTTCCTTGAATTGCAGCAAGCCAATTATTTTTTTTTTTACATTTTTGCTCAGAAAAAAAAAAAAAAAATTAGAGTCGAATAAACCTCAAACAAGTATATTAAAATTTTTACAAACAGTGTAACTTAAGTACCAACACACACAAAATATATAGTTTAAATCAATTATTTACACAAAATAATTGATTTAAAGTGTTCCCCCTCTTTACTAATAACACATCATGAATCTAAATGTATAAAAGATACAGGAAGTAAACTTACAGGGGGGTTAAGTATGTTTAAGTGGAGGCATAAAAAACATATGATCTATGTGATTCACAGAGATAAAGCTAACCATAAGGTCTTTTTAATCAGCATTAATTCAAATTAACATTTAGATCTTTAACTATCCTGGAATACAAACGTTGTGTGGACAAATAAGTTCAAAGTACTTCATGTAAATGTGTGTTCTAAAAACTAACCTGAAGCTAGACTTTATTTTTGTGGAATACATACACACTTTAGGGCTCACAATAAACAAAAATGGAGTTCAGGCTTACAGTAAGGCAGTGTATATTCAAAGCCATGAGAACATGGAAGGTTTTGTCTCGCCCATTACAATATCACATCCCACAGAGACATAAATCTCAGTGTTTTCTTTGTCATTGTTCTAAGATGGAAAAAAGTAGGTGGCTGACAGAGTCAAGAAAGGTGAATGTCTACCCGGAATCAAAGAAGGGACTTCCCAACCCAAGTTCCTAGCACCCAGCCCCTGACTCAACCACTGCCCCAGCATGCCAAAGAGCACCCTGTTATTACTGCGACCACAGCGGTTTTGAATCTGGACACAGTTCCCAGGTCAACGCCCACTTTCCCTGTTTGTGTTTGTTTGCTTCAATTAGTCTTTGACATCTCTGCTTTTCAGCTTGCCTGAACCTCTCAGGGCTGTCAGGCTTTTCTTGTTCAGCACCTCGCTGCTACGAACAACTCGACATCTAAAATAGACTGAACATGCTGGTTGGGAAGTGCCCACAGTTGACTCATTTAGGCTTAAATGATGTTAATGATCATTGAGTTTTATACAAGGCTGCGTTAAATTTGTATGTGAAATTAATGGCTTCACATGTTTGTCCGTTCATTTATTCCCCACTTCCTCCATGTGCCCTGGTGTTTCCGTGGCATTTGATTTGTTCATTAAACATGGAGGAATGTGGCATCCTTGGTTTTGTTTTAACATCCAGAAGGCTGTATCAGACATGAGTGGAAAAACCACCTCACTACTAAACAAAATGAATGTCTGCTTTGGGTTGTGGTATCAAAATGGGAATATTTTTGGAGTCAGCTTCTGGGAAAGGAAGAAAAAATAGAGAGAGCAGATGGAGTTTTATTATTTTTCTTATATTGATAAAGTAACTAGTTGTAATTTTGATCTGAAATGTAAAAAATAAGAACATTTTATTTATTTTTTCCATAGTTTATATCAAACTTCAATGAAAACAACAATGATAAAAAAGTGGTAATGTGCAATCGTTCAATGTGGTACTCAGTGAAAGTGTTTGTGAATTTGATCCATCTACAGCATAGGCGCACTGTCTGGCTGATATCCAGTTTCACATATTTGCCTAATCCTATAGTGGGCAATATTAAATATACATATTCTAATTTGGACATTTCTTAACCTATTCTATATAACCAGGTTGCAAAATGATCTAAGTTGCACACAGTCCTCCTCGAAGCAACCGCAGATGCAGATAGACATGGTACCCAGAGATAACCTTTCCACTGCTGTTCCTTATAATGTCTGTCATGAGAGGTCACCCATTATCGCTACCTGAAACAGCACAAATGAGGAACCTGAACATGCAGCATCATTCTTCACACTTCACAGTGTCACTGTGCTTATCTCAAGATGTTTAGATTAAGATAATGTTTTGTAACAGCTGCACTGTATTTCCTAATAACTTTCTAATTTTCCCTGTCATTTTGTCTTTTGCATTCACATATCATGTAACTGCTATTGTAATATAAAACTACAAATAAGTAAATGAAACAGAAATTAGTATTATTTAACATAAGGGGCTTTGTAAGTGTGTGCATGTGTGTGTGTGTGTGTGTGTGTGTGTGTGTGTGTATAGATCATTGTATACGTGCGATTAGGCAATGTGTTCATAACTATGAACGTCAATTCTGGTTGGTATTAAAGACGCAGAGAGGGAAGGTAAGGAAAGGAGGATGTTGGTTGGCGGAAGCTCTGCTTAATGCTGATAAAAAGAACACTTGGTTCTTAGGAAGGGAACTGCTAACTGCTGTGGTTGCTGGCATAAGCTGAGAAGAGGGGAGCAGCTCGTACTATCACTTTACTTCATTCTCTCTATTGATATATTTTTCAGTTATACTTTTTAATCTTTGTGAGCAATAGACAGGAGTATATGGTAAATACCTGCTGTGCTTTAAGGTGTCATTTACACTGGAGACTCGGGGGACATGCCCCTTAACACTTTTAGAAATGAAGGAATTATTCCCCATCACTTTTTAAACGCATAATTTGTTAAAAAAAAAAAGACTGAGAACACTTAAAGAAATGTTAATTTGCATAATAAAAAACATACAATGCAATGTAAATATAGAAGAAACAAATGTGCAAAAAATATAACCTTAAAAAAGGCCCCTGCAGCCTGTTCAATGATGCAAAAATCTGCAACTTTGATACGTTTCTTTTTGTCCAATGTTTCAAGTCTCTCTCTGTGAACATGGCAGCACATACAAATTGTAAAGTCCAAAGTTTGATAAACTAATTAAAATAAATGAATGTGTCATTAACATAATGCACATTTAAAGACTTGACATCCCCAAACCAAAGAGGATGAAAAGAGTAAATCATACCTATTACGTGTTGACTCAGCGTAGGTTACATTAAATGAGAAAAGTTGATCTACAGGAAAATAAATACTTGAAAGCAATACAGAATGCCTGAGAGCCTCACTGCATCATATTACACTATATTCTTACATCTTTTAATTGTCACCCACTGCCTGGATTTTGTGTTTTACCTGACATGAATAAAGACAATTCCACTATAAACTAGTGCATAAAAATTCAGGAAATTAGGTAAGTGATGCTCATAATTTCCTCTTGGACGCCCAGACACCTCCACTTAAAGGAACACTTCCTCCACAAAATGACCGTTTGTATATCAGTTAGACACACTGTGTTACCTTGAATTCATGAGGAAATTTTTCGTTTTCTTGTATGTCTCCACGGAAAACGGCAATCACATAGATTTATTGATTGGGGACCATGTGAACAACTGCATAACTATCTTAGAACACCCATTTACAGAATATAACACAATTTATGCTGTATAATCCAAGTCTCAATTATCCAGTTGTATGTTCAGTGCTTCCTAAAGAAATGCATGTTTGTTTGTACTGAGGAGAGCATAAATAAGTTTCACTTTCAGTTCAGTTTTAAATATTACAGTTTCATGAAAAATTCACGTGTTTGGGAAATACTGACTGTTAATTGAGACTTGAGTTATACTGCTCGACTTGTGTGAGTGTTTGTTAACGGGTGTTTTGAGATAGTTTTGTTGGTTAACTGTTGTTACCTCTCTCAGTGACAGCTTACAGACTCCGAACCGTAGTTGGGAACACGCTAGGTTATTACTTAATTCTGCTGACTATCATCACTATTTGCTGCATGCGGACACTATGGACACTTATGGACACCACTGTAAGCATTGTTGTCCCCCATCTTGTTATTTGCACATTCAGTATTCACTTGCACTAAATATGTTCACTTTAATCCATTGTTCACTTTTTTTTATCCACTGCTCATTATTATTATTATTATTGTTAGTATTTATTGCTGTTTCTTGTATCTTTTGTACTTTTTTTCTGCATGCCTAGTTTTTTAAGTTTTTAAATATTGAAATCTTTAATTTGACTCTTTCCTCTTGACTGCTGTAACACTGGAATTTCTCAGTTGTGGGATTAATAAAGGTGTATCTTATCTTATCTTATCTTATCTTATCTTATGCGCCTTCACCATGTCACCCCCCGAGAGAGCTGCTTCCCTCCACATGCACTATAAAGTACACACATCCCACACTCACAGGTTACCCACCACCCTTAAAGGGCAAAAAGGGTGACACTGTGGTCCCCGATCAATCAATATTTTTGCCGTTTTCAGTACAGGCATGCCGGCAGAACAAAGTTTTTCTTCATAAATTCAAGATAACACAGCATGACTAACTCATATACAAATAGTCATGTCATGGATTAGGTTGGTCTATTCCTTTAATATGTGTCCCCCACAATGTTGAAATCAAACTTACACCCTTAATAGAACTCTAGGCTATGCCGTTTAATGCACCAGTGTGCATTTTTCCCCAAGACCTACTCTGAACTCATAAAATTCCCCCCATTACATTGTTTTGAATACCATTATGTTAATGACTGGTTAAAATATGTTTTCTTTTTCATTCAAATCCTAATGTCCCCACTACTTTTTAAAATAAAACTGACGCCCTTGTTTAAGTCACAGTTGCACTGTTAGCTTACATCATGCTTTGAAGATTTTCTAAAGCGGTCATTGTATGTTTCAGTTGAGTATTATACTATAAAGCGTCGCTCTATACATTTTTATACAACTCATTTGAAAGAAATACATAGCAACATCACAAGTAACAGTCCACTGTTGCGTCTGATGGTAAAAATGTAATAATCATTATATAGTTTTTGCATGTTGATTCATCATTCAACTTTCATTCACCCATCACCAACTCTGCCAGTCATCATCATCATCACTGTATTGGTTTTCTAATACATATAAGGGTATGAATATGTTTGACTTCTAACATGAGCTGACATGCAGTGACAGCTGAGAATAATTTAACCTATAGGCCTGAGTATGAGCTCGTTCAAGGCAGCAAACTGTTTCCTCTCTGGTCGGGGTAATTTTGAAATCTTCGTGGCTGAATTGTGTAAACATAGTGCAGTATTGCAACATTTCATGGTTGCCCACAGCAGTGTTATGAATAGTTTGTATCTTTTTACCATACACTCTCTGCAGTAAATAATAGCTGTGCACCACTCGCCTTCAGAACTGTAGGCTACATATTCCAGTATTATTTCAAACTTTGGCCCAAAAATATCTTACAGTAAGGCCAGGCAGTGATGTCATTTACGGAGTGAGATAGAGGGAAATCCCCATCAGCCTGGGTTTCCAGATGCTTCCCAGAAGTGGGAACTAAGATAATTGGAGTTGGTTAAATGTAGGAGGATCCTGAAAAAAGATGTTGATGAGTACGAGCAAGCTAAAGTTACTTGTAAATGAGCTTTTTTTTTCTCTCCTTCTTGTTACCATGCAGCCGTAGGCTATTAAAAAAACAGCAACGGCCTTCAGTCACTAAATGTATGATGGCTCATAACGATGATTTAGTTTGACCACAGTAGGCTACTCATGGTACATTTGAATCCTGACATTCACTTCAATGGTCCTGTGTAAGAAGAGTCCAAAATTGCACCTGGAAATTACTATTAAATCACCTTTATGTTATACTTTCCTTATAAAATGAACACTGTTGGCACTGCAATGATGTTATTTTACAGTAGAGCAAGACAGTGTATCACAGGAGGTCTATGACGAACATGCAATATTTGACTTTATCAAAGGGACATTATTAAGTTGCAACTTTCCTTACTGAAGGTTGACTGAAGGGACAAATGTGCTACGGCTGCCGGTGAGTCTGAATCTACTTTATAATTGACCATATCAGCTCACTTCCGGCATAAATGAAATGTATTTTCTCGCCTGCCTCCGCGCCCTGCAGTGAACTGCTCTTTGCCCTGCACGCGCAACGTAGAGCCCAGCGTCAGCCAATAGGAAAGAGCCTCATTTACTGTACGTATGACGTAGTTCGCTGCTAGCCTGCTAGCTGGTTTGCTAACAAGAAAGAAGATGGATTCTCCCATACTGGTAATGCTAGCATATGTAACAATATACATGTCATTCAAGCTTTCAGTTATAACCGTTTCTCGTAGCTATATTCTGCTGTTGTTTCTCCAAACGTAACGTTACTGAAATATAGTAATTTAGTTATCGATTTAACTCGACACGGAGCTAACTAAAGTAAACGGGTTAGCTGTGTTAGCTAACTAGCTAACGTTAGCCTCAGAGAAGTTAGCTTCGTGTGTATGTGTTTGTTGGTGATGTGGAAGTGTCATGTCTTCGTTTTGACTTCAGTCATTGTTACCATTTGAATCATACCAGTGACTGTGATAGAAATGCCTCTATTTATCCTATGTTAACGCATCCTACGCCGCCCTGTTAGTTTGTTGTCACCAGTTAATTCTACGATGATTGACTTCAGTTTGTTTTAATAATTTTACATACTTGTGTAAATTAAGTCAGTGCTTAATTTTTCTACTTTAACAGGAACCATCCTTGTACACTGTCAAAGCAGTTCTGATTCTGGACAACGATGGAGACAGGCTTTATGCCAAGGTATGATTAAGACAAATATACAACAAAATGACCCTCATTGATTAACTTCCTCGCTTAACTTCTTGGTCCTGGATCAACTGCATTAAAGGACAAACCTAGTGATATTCTATGATTTTCTTCTCATCAAATCCTGCTTAAACACTAGTCCAAAAGTGAATTTAACCAACTAAAATGTATTATCCCATTTGCCATAACCCAATACAGCGTATTCCGCTTTGCCACAAACCTCAATATTTGTCTTTACTATCTTAAATACATCAAAGAGCCACGCTGCTGCACTGGGTGACCCATTTAATTAACTTTAACATGGGCACTGCAGTTTAATTTGAGCTACATACACTATCACAATAATGTAAATACTCACTTGTGCGCCAAATTTACAGCTGAAAAATTCCTCAATAAATGTAAAACACAGTAAACTACATAGGCTATTTGTGGCCCATACTTAATAGGTTTACTTGTTCAGTAGGAACTAGTGGGCTTTCGGCTGAGTCACAGACCGGCAGGGGAAGTATTACAAAACGAATTCACTGTTGCTTTTGGTCTTTTTATTGGATTTACTGACAATGAGAGGAATATTAAATATCACCAGCTTTATCCTTTGATTAAAAATTCAAATGATAGATTTACATATCACTGTATAATAACGCCTTCGCTTTAAATTCATCTACAGTATTATGATGACACATACCCGACAGTGAAGGAGCAGAAGGCGTTTGAGAAGAACATATTCAACAAAACACACAGGACGGACAGTAAGACATGTTTAACTACATTAAAGACAGTCACTATTACACTCTGACTACATGTCTAATAACATGCATGGTTGTTTTTTGTGTTTGTGTGTGTCCTTAGGTGAGATAGCGTTACTCGAGGGCCTTACAGTTGTCTACAAGAGCAACATAGACCTCTTCTTTTATGTGATTGGAAGTTCCCATGAAAATGAGGTACATCTAATTATAGGATTTTATAATTAACCATTATATAACCACCATTATAGCCATTATTAATAAGACTTGTAAATGTATTATTGAGCAGTGAGCAATGGTTTGAATCATAGCAGATCAGATAGTAATTTTCAACCACTGTGATATGATATTCTAAAACACCTACAGGCCTGAGCAGTCTTTTATAATGCATCGACACAAAGTTCATGCTGCAGTTTACATTTTGCAGTCTTTTAATCTTTTTTAACTTTTTAGCAACTGCATGTTGCTGTCAAAATCAATTGTGTGGCCTGCTGTCTGAAGTGATGGTGCATTTGCATTTTAACCTTTTTAAAGCATGTTACGTCTTACTTCTACATGTCATTCATGGCTTTGTTTTTTTTTTCATTTATTGATTTGTTGTTTTTTTCTCAGTAAAGGTGACATTTATGTAGACAGCAGATACATGTTCAGATCAGAAACAAGTGAGGGACCCATTGTGCAGATTTTTATTTTTTATATTAATTTCTCAAGAACATAATGATCAACAAAATTGAGATGTTTTAGCTTTAACTTAATTGGCAAATTTACTCTCTTCTGAGCTATTTAACAGTGTTGCCCCACAACTTGGCTTTTTGTGTTTTATTTTGGATATCAGTGTTGTGGCATACAGTGCATTTTGCCATAGAAACAAAAAAATTACATGTCAGTGTGACCCAATATGTCTAAATTTGGGTTTTACACATATATTTATTTTGTGATATTTCATAAAAAAATAAATACTTGCAATTAAAGTAACTTCATCCATGATAACATAGGTAACTGTTTTTACACTTCATGTGTCTTTTATTCATAACTACAGTAGTTTGGAGCCTGCACAGACGGATACCAAGTTTGGCTTAGGTATAAAATAAAAAAAACATTATTTGCCTTAAGGTGCAAAAAAATATTGTGAAAATCATAACAAGCCATTACGCACATGTTATTTCCTGAGTGATTATTTTCACCCAGATGATAAAAAACAACATGAACTCATTAGACTTGAACAGATTCTAATATATTCTTTTTTTCTCAACAGCTTATGCTTATGGCTGTTCTTAACTGCCTTTTTGATTCGCTCAGTCAGATGTTGAGGTACGTTTTGGCAGCTGTTATTTATTCTACAACATTTCAGCAACACTTTGTTTTTTACTAATCTTTTTCTGATGTCTGGGGTGTTACGCCTGACATGTATTGTTTTTTGTTACTATGTAGGAAAAATGTTGAGAGGAGGGCTTTGTTGGAGAATATGGAGGGACTCTTCCTGGCTGTGGATGAAATTGTAGATGGAGGGTAAGCACGAATTGGCTTGAATCTTTGGATGCCAAGTCTTGTCAAAAAGACGACAGTGTTAGTACAGCACTAATTGTTGGTGTGTCTCTTTGCTGCCTCCTGCAGGGTGATCCTGGAGAGTGACCCGCAGCAAGTTGTGCATCGTGTGGCCCTTAGAGTAAGCTCCTCTCATATCAGAAATATTTAACATGATAATATTGATGTTGGTTGGGTCAGCTGTAAACATAACATAACTGTTCCTGTAGGGGGATGATGTGCCTTTGACAGAGCAGACAGTCACCCAGGTAAGAAAAACATTCATTGCTCCTCTCTCTGCTATAAAGTTTAAAAGCTCCATTAGTTTATTGACTGTTAAAGCTCATTACTTCAGAACTTATGAATACAAGGGCATTGTTATAGCATCATTCTCCTCTAAGCCTACTTTGTCACGCGCCTCTAGGTTGTCATATATCGCATTATCTTCTATGCATGACGGTGTACATGATTGCTAATTATTCAATGGTAAGGTGGTACGGTAGCCAACGGTGGTTCCTGTCTTTTAGTTCTAACATGAGTCTGCCTGTGTGTGAGCTCCTCTTGATTAATGTTGTCATTTAAGAGGCCTGAGACTGGCTACCGCCATCCCTCCTCTGGCCGTGATTAATGGCTGTCCCCAATCCCCATACTTTATGGTTATGATTCGGCTTTCATTCAATGAATTAAGATGATTAATTAGATCTCGCATATTTCTCTTCATTTATATTACTCATTCACCCTTCTTTGTTCTGTTTTTTAACAATTATATGTACATTTTTTAAAATTTGTCCCTTAAAGCTCCTGAACAAGGTGTCTCCCATTTTTCATTTTGTTTTATTTGATACTTTTTTCCTTAAAGGCGAACTTCACCCATTGTGAGAATTAATACATTATTACTATGGTCTATGACAGTCCAAAAATATTTGTAAACATGAAAAACTCTCTCCTAAATCCAAAAGCTAGAGTGCTAAAACTAAAATCTGTGATGTCATCAAGTAGGAGTTCTGTAGCTGCTCCATGGACAATGACTTAGGATGTTTTAGACGACACTGAGAGCACCCAGGGGAACGTTTGGAGTATATAGGTACATTTTCCGTTTCAGAACTAAGAACGGCAATTTAGCATTAAGTTCATATGGGTGTAAAAAGGCAAATAAACATTTTGTGGGTCCACAAAATAAGTTCCCAATCATTGTTTTTGGAGCAGCTCCAGAATTTATACTTGATGACATCACAAATTTGAGACTTTTATTGTAATTAAATTGCAAGACTCTGCAGTCCCAACTTCCGATCCAAATGCATTCCAGTGCATCTGCTCTGGAAAGCATAACGTGTGCAGCAAGTCTCTGAGCTTCACAAGCATTTCCAGAGGACCCACATTAATAACCACAGTGCCTTAAGCGAGGAGAAATGGCGTAAAACATGTCTTGCTCATTTTTGCTCAACTAAAGAACAACAACAGCTCAATATTGTGCAAATGGGTACCTTGAATATTTATATGAACCATCACAGCCAATATGCATGAAGTTGTGATGTGTATTAGTTTTGCATGGACAGAGACTGAGAAATGCACGCTCGCAATGACTCTAATCAAGCACAAGTCAACTAAATAAAAATGGCACTTACAACGTAAGAACAGCACGTTTAACAACACCAACACTAAATAAGTATAAGTAAAATAATTGATGAAAATGTCATGGAACTTGCCCGAGTTCCTGACCATGAATTCAAACTTAAATGACTGTTCCATTCCACTTTTCTGTGTCAGAGGTCGTATTTTTTCCAGGTCTAAGTACAGTGGATTAGGGGTGTGACGAACAATTATTTTCATTATTGTCTAATCCGTCGATTTTCTTTTCCACAATTAATCAACTGTGTAGTCTATAAAATGTCAAAAAATGGTCATCACAATTTCCTCAGAACCCAAAGTGCCGTTTTCAAAATGCTTCTTTTGTCCAACCAACAATCCAAAACCCAGAGATTCTTTAAGTACTGTTATAAATGACAAAGATAGGCATCAAGTTTCCACATGTAAGAAGCTGGAACTAGCAAATATTAGACTTTTGTTTTTCTTTGAAAAATGACTGAAACACTTAATTCATTAATAAAATAGTTGGCTACTAATCTCTTTTGATCGACTACTCGATTAATTGACTAGCTGTTGCAGCTCTGTAATGGATTACAGCATGTCATCTCTGGTGTCAGGCTTTGAGAGAGGTTTACACATTCACAAACGCTGATTGAACTTTCCTAGTTTTGTTGTTGGAGTGATCTGCTCAGTCAAACCTAGATTTCCTCCACAGGTTCTCCAGTCTGCCAAAGAACAGATCAAGTGGTCGCTTCTACGATAGAGTCACGCCCGCACCAGTCTGCCAGTGAGCCGCTGTTCAGCCCAGTCTTCGTGGCACTGATCCGTATACTCCTTTTTCCTCTGATTTCCACTCCTTCAATCAAAGCTGTGAGGAGTACCGCTGGGTGATCCAGTCACACTCCCAGGACTACTGCTCGATAACGTTTTATTTTTTGTTTTCTTTATTCTTCTCTTTGGCACTGTATGACGTAATCATCACGAGGTTAAGATATGGTGTACATTCCAGTATCATTACGTTATCTGGGTGTTTATTAAACCAGTGTATCTGTTTATGAAACATTGATAGACCTCATCACAGCCTGTGGCAACATTCCACGTGTCTCCTCAAACAAGAATTTTGTCGTTTGACAGCACCCCGTCGTCTTACTGTACAAAGTATTGAGACACTGTCCCTTATCATTTAATACACATGAATATTGTGATTACAAAGTGTACAACCTGTACTGTAGTCATGCCACTGATTACAGAGGTATGTTTTGAATATATTTTGTCCGGAGATCTTCCATTCATCAGACACTTATAATAAATGTTTGTTGACACTGATATGTGATCAGATGTGATATGTTTAACACTGCCTGCTGTGTGTTTATCAATGCATTCTAGACTAGCCTTGTATTGTAGTTATATGATTTGTCATACTTTTTATGTTGGCAAATGTTGCATGCTTTTAAGAGTTAGTGTTTTCTTATTCCAGAGCTGCCATGCTGTGTGTTCTTTGTTCTTCAAGACCTCAGCGAGAGCCGGAGACACTAGAGCGAGGGCTCCATCTCCTGGCGTCTGCAGCAAAGTGCAAAGCCGAGGTACATAAATACTGTAGACACGAAGGTTGCAAGGGGAGGAGACTCACTCATGCCGCTATGATCAGGAGCTTACACTGTACTGTGTCGCTGTGACATGCAGATAAGTTTTATGGAGTCATACTTGATTCATTCCCGCTCTGTGGAGAGCCACTGTGTGCAGCATGAATTGTGCGCTTCGACGTTTGCACCCCCACCGTCGCACACTAACCTCGTACTCTCATTGTAATGCAAATGAAGGATACACTCGAGAGAGAAATGGGTAGGAGAAAGGGCACTACATCATGTTGGTACCTGATGCATATTACAGGAGAGGAAATGATCTATCTGCATTCTTCCAGCTAGGTATCCACATATGTTCTCATGATGATCACTTGAAGGTGTTTCTTGCTTGGAGAGATTTCTGTTGGTGGGCAATAAACAGATCCAACCATGCCTAATTTGGAGCACATTAGTTAGCTGGTATTGTTACTGATCATGTCACCTCCCTCCTTATCTGTACAATCACAAAACACTACCTGCTATACTTGGCAAGCAGTGACATGTCTGTTTGCTGAAGTCAGAGGTCAATAAGCTATTGTTTGTACCCCTTTACACAAACATATGTAACAAGTTTGCCTTTTCCCAGTGTCTCTTATCTACATCTAAATGAGTCACTTGGCTGAGACATCAAAGCGAGGAGCAGCTAAAGTGAATGCTCTTGATGTAGAGATGACTATGGCCTGGAGCAGTTTGTGGAAAGGATGAGACAGAGCGATAATGTCACAATGCAGAATGTAAATTAGAGCATTTCACCCTTTTATTTTCCGGCCGGGAAAATTTCACACCTCTTCCACTGGCAAATAATCAGTTAATTCATGCGTTTATTGCACCCTCAGTGAGATTTGATGGGAGTCGCTAATCTCAATCACGAACATGTTGGACAGAAAACAGCACAAAGGAATGCACTCATGGTATTCTGAGGCACAGAAATGCTGCAGTTTAATATGCGCACACTGGAAGATTAGTGGAGTATTACTTTTATAAGTAAATTATATTTGCATTATTGTGGGCCAGATGACTTAATTGATTTCAGCTCAACATTACGGTACATAAAATAAGTAATAAATAGCTCTCTGCGTGTTGTGTATCAATCACAGTTAACTGCTGGCAGACAGCAGCTGATACAAAACGAGGCAGCAGGATGTGTGTGTGTGTGTGTGTGGTTGCGCCAGGATGCATGCATGTGGGTTGATGTTTTCACATAACAGAGAGGAGTGCAGTCAATGAAACTGTTATTGGCTGTGACCCGTGGACCTATTGTCTTGGCTTTGCTCCAGTTTGATTCAGCCCTTGAATCTGTGGCTCTTTATGGCTGCAGAGATAGCATGAATGGAGGCTATGTTGATGCTACTTTCTAAGTGTTTTACTGGAGAAAGAGCAGTGAGAAAGGGAAAGGGTAATCATTATAAATGGACTCCATTATCGCACCAGTTTACTGTTATCGCACCAGTTTGCTGGTATAATGAGGACAGCTCCTGTCTCAGTGTGTGGTTTCAGCGAGGGAGGGAAAACATGAAGGTTAAAGAGGACGAGGTTAGCAGAAGTAGACAGCAGTAAATGTGATTAGATGAGATCCTGGCGAGGGCACGGCTGGAAAGAGAGAGGGTTAAAACAGATCCCACCCAGGCCGTGTGTCCAGACCCTCACTTTTCATCGAGATAGCCCTGCAGCACCATTGGGGGCGCAGTGACTCGCTTTCATCCGCTAATTACAGTTGCACCATCATAAAAAACCAGCAAGGTAATTTATATTAATTATACAGGCATGAGTATAACAGTTTGAAACGCCATGGCTTGACATGCTGTACATAACATGCAGTAAAATTGTCAGAGACGTGTGGGCTAGAGCCTTGTAATTGATCGATGCATACAGTGAAAGAGTCGCTCTCTTTCTCTCGTGTGTATGTGTGCGAGTGAACTGTGTGAATTAGGGTCAATAAATTATCATCATCTGTAAGCTTACAGAGTCTTTATGTCATAGTCAATGGGCCTGAGCACCCATCCAAACAGCTTGCCCTGCTAAAGAGAAACAACACTGGGGAAAACAATGACAGCATGCTGGATGCAGCACAGTAAACATATTAAAGGAAGTGTCGTTATATTGTGTGAGCAGGACAAAGGCCAGGACCCACATGATGTTTAATGACCCAGTGTATTAAAATTAACAAGGCCTTTTTACCTCTGCTGCATTCACATTTCCATCCAGTAGATAATGCTTAAGACTTAATGTAATGATATTAACATAATGTCTAGAAGACGACTTAGTTCGGAAATCAGTCCCTCAGTTGTTTATTGTTTGGCTGCATTTACTCAGTTTTTAAAATAAACTAAACCTTCTTCATATCCGCAGAATCATTACAGACATTTTAAAATAGGTCATTAAAGGCTGCTCAAAGTGCACATGGTTGTGTGTGTGTGCATGCAGAAAGGAGGAGGTATGGGCCCGGGCCTGCTCCCTTTTGCCTCAGCAGCATCTCGGCAGCCTGACGTGGTTTATGGCCCCAGTTGCCCTCTCTGGGTCTGTTTATGGATTCCCATAGAACAGAGAATCATGGCCACTCCAGGAAAAGCCAGCCAAAAACAACACCTCCACCACTGCACTCTTGCCTGCCTACGCTATAACTCAACGCGCTGTTTATGTTTCTGAAGGAGGAAAAAAAAAAAAAGTATTCATAGTAATGACATAAGATGACTGTAAATTCTGATGCTAATGTTTAATTTTTTTTGTTGATGTAAGATAAAAATGTCACCACAAATGTGGCTGGTTTATTGGATGTCGTTACAGGTTGGTGAAAAAATTGTAGGCTTTGTTAAGGGAAAGCTTTTTTCTTTAGTTTGGAGTAGCATTGCCTTTGCAAGACCAGTTATTTTATGACGCCTGTAAGATTTATTACATGAAAATGTTCAACTTTGATAGGATAATGAAAGTGCACCACCAAGGGCATTGTTAATCGAGGAAATATTCTACCTGATGTGTTTTCCCTCTGCTGTTTTCCCCACAGTTTCTCTAGTGCCAGTGCAGTGCATTACTCTTCACTGAAAGCATGCTTTGGAAGAGTGATCGTGGAAATACTCTGGGTGTAAAAAATACTCTGTGGTCAAAGGTGGTGCAGGTTAGATGCAGCAGGACCATGTTTTGTTTCTTTGTGTTCAGATGGCAGAAGTAAATCCTCCGGTGTAGTTTCTCAGGTTTGCTGTGCCGCAGGGGCAACTCCATCATCCTCTGAAGCTGCACAACTGGGGCACATCTGGTTTGTGGATGGGTTTGACTGGATCCTGCCTGAGATCCAGAGGGCAGCGTGTAGCCAGGCGCCTGCAGCTGCTACTGATGGTGTTGTGTCACGGCAGTCAGAGGTTACTGCTGTTATCAAACAGTAAACACTAAGTGTGGGTCTCGCAATGATGCAAAAGAAGCGCTAAAGGAGGGCCATCTGTCATTTTCACTGTAGACAGTCAACATCAGACACAGCCATTCTGGCCGTAAAGCTTTATGAGTGTTTCTGCTGGTGTTGTTCAACTCCCACTGCATCCATCAGGGAAACATATCCTCTGTTTCCCCCCTTTTTTTTTTCTAGCCACGTTTAGTCTTGTTTTGCTGGAGAAAAAAAATCCCTCCGCAAGCCCTCCTCTGTTTTACAACAACATGTGTATGTAGTTTTGTAGCAGCACCAAAGAATGCAAAGAAAGGCATTTTCTGTTGCATAGCTCTGAACCCTCAGTTTGTTCCCTCCTCCCTCTGTCATCCACTCTTTCTCACTTTCTCCCCTCCCTCCCCGTGGATTCCCCAACCACACCACAACACCGTTAACAGACGCGGCCCTGACAGATTTACTGCCATCGTCTTTCCATTGGCCGCCAGCGTGACAGCAGAGATTTAATGCCGCCTTCTCATTGGCCAACACTTGACAGGTTAATTTATGGGTGCACTGTGATTTGATGCCTCCTGCCTTTGAAGTGAGTTACAGCTCTGTCGCTTATAGGACACAGAAACGGTGTCAGGTTGCAATCGTAAAATCTTATCCCTGAAGGGAGGTGGCGCTGGAGTATAATAGTCCTGACGTCATGAGAGGAGAAGAGACCTTCTTGTGAGGAAGAAGAAAGAAATGTGTGATCGGATAAAATGCTAGGTGTCTGTCCGAAAATGTGAATCGATGTACATATGTAGAAAAAAATGTCTTAATCTCATAAAGAGAGATCAAGTTGTGCTGCAAAGAGAGGAAAAGGCGCGAGGTTCCAGTTACATCCTGCCACTAATTTGAGGTTTTCCTACCTGCATGGGAATGTGCATTTGTCTTCTTCTCTTTTTCCCACATCTCTTAAGTTCAGCAGGTTTTTGCTTGACTCTGGGGGTCAGAAGATCCTAAGTGACTGAGTAAATCACGCATATATCTTGTAGCTGATCAACAGCAGCAAACTGCCAAAGTCACTTTGGCGTCTGACTACTGTATCTGCTCACTGCAGCCCCAGCGTTCGTGCAACGCCATCATCTATCTGCGGCCTATCTCTTCATCAGCCTGACAGTCTATCCTGACAAGATCAAGAGGAGCGAGAGCGCGGCCCTGTAACAGCCTTGACCCACGGAAATCTCTTGAGGGTAAAAAGCACGGCTGCCCCTGCCCTGTCTATCAACCCCGGGTGAATTCATGCTCCGTTTCCCTTGGATATCAAATCCCTCTCTTTACTCTTTCACTTCACACTTGAGGTCATCTGCTCAAGTGGAAAATTGTCGGAAAATAAAGGGAGAGAGGAAAGCCCTGGACTTGCCTTGTCAAGTGGGATTGCATAATTTGATCAGAGACCTTCTTATGAACTTGGTAACTTGGGGTTACACAGCGTGCCCTCTGACAATGTGCCATGTAAGAGAGAGAAAACAGGTTTTACATCTTATCGGAGACATGATCCCTCTGAACTCTGAGGGATGATGGATAGTTTGGCGGTGTGTTAGAAGAGGTTGAGTCAGATATACCAGTATAGAGTTAACCTTTTCACTGAAGTCTTTTCTGTGGAGTCACGCTCTGTCCTTAAACCTCTGCCTCTGCTCTGCTGTTTGTAGTATGACTTTAATGTATAATAACTCTTTTAAACTGACTAAATTACATCATGCTGCATCTGCAGTGTTGAGGTCATGAAAAACTGCAGTTCTGATAAATCTATACCAGAGAAGAAATGGGTGGTTTTAATTTCATCTCTCCTGATATTTCTTAAGTGTGTCTCTGGTCTGTAAGACATAAAGGTCGTGGCTTCGGAGATTAATATGTCTTTCCACAGTGCAGTGAGCATCCAGCACCTCTGAAGCCCTAATATGGACTCTTGTTGTGGCTGGTTAGTTGTTCCCTGGAGAAGCTGCTCAGTCCGAACGTGTCCCAACAAGCTGTAGATTAATAGTGAGGCGTAAGGCCAAGGCATGTTAATGTATCTGTCGAGGCTAAACGCACCTCAGTTGGAAAGTGATTTTTACACAGTCGGCAGGGCGCCGGGGTGTCCATCCTGTCAAGGGGAATGTGGATTACTCTGTGTGGCCAAATAAATCTCGGCAACAAGGTCCTGCACAACTGAACTTGATCTTTGTAAATATATCTGCATACTGCAGACCTTAAGCTCGGTGTACATGGTAGAGCGTGAGGCCCTCCTACTCATACAGCCTCTCTTTGTGAGAGCTGTGTAGTGCTAATATTTTTAATCGAGGCAGATGATTTAGTGATTGTTTGAATTGAGGACTGGCAGTCAAATAGACATTAGAAGCTCATTGTCATTATTCATTTACTACTCACACTGCGACATGTAGACAGTACTACAGTGGCAGAAAAAGGCAAAAAACCTCCCAAAACATTTGATGCCAAATGATGCCAATTCATACAACATACAAAAAAACCAAAACAAATACAACAGCAGATATGCTGCAAATACACAAACAATGCAAAGTGAAAAACACACAAATTCTTAAAACAAATGCAGCAGAAGAAGACTGCATATCCAGTCAACACAATGAGAGTTCTCAGTGCCACTAGGGGGCGTGCTCAGTGGAAAATCTTGATTTCTGTAATTACATAAATATGTTGCTCTTTCATAATGTTGTAAAAGACTAAGGCCAAATGTAAAAATGAATACGTACAGTTTTATCACCTCTTCCTGTTTCAGAAATACCAAAAACAAATGAAAACACTGTAGTCTGCTCTCTGTTCGGTAGAAAATCTTACACTAGAGGCCTGGAAAACTTTTGTTGTTGATTTGCTTTTGTCTGTTTGTGTGTTTTTGACTTTGCATAATTTCTGTATTTGAGGCATGTTTTGCTGATTTTGTAATTGTCTTAGCTTTCTGCAGCATGTTTTTCATTTGTAGCATGTTTCTGTTGTTGGATTTCTTTTGGATTTTCATGTTTTTCAGTTGGCATCGTTTATGAAGCTGCAGCACGTTTCTCCTAAAGGAATTTGTTTATACCATTTGCCCTTGTTGGCCACCGTACAAAGGCACCACTGGTCATATATTCAAAAGGTTTCAGCCATTGCCCCAAACCAGTTACCCTTGTTTTATCTTAAATCTTTCACTCCGTATGTGTGATTGATCCAAATTGCTAAAAAGTTAATTTTGAAGATTCAGGTTGCAAGTTCAGACTTGACTGCTGATTAATTTTCATGTATGAATATTCATGATTTGAATGTATCAAAACACGCAAGTAGGCCGAACGTCACTTCTCCCTTGTTACCAGTTAGATAGGTGACAGCTTTCGCTTCTCTTCTCCTCCGTGATATGGTTTGTAGTACTGGGAATGATACACAGAGGCTCATTAATCTTGTTGAGTTACACTAATTAGCAAAGTAGTGGCAGACATCTTAATATGGGACAGTTTGAAGCATGATGTGACAGAACAGTCCCCATCAGAGGTGTTTGTGAGGCAGGTGGCGCAGTAACTTCCATACGTTTACTCAGTTTTGGTTACACCAACAGATACGCTCTGGCACCCTCTGGACACTGTGTGTACCAACTTTGTTTATACTTTGGAAGCCATTTTGTCCGTCTCAGATTGGTGTGAAATGGCTGCCGTTCGCAAAGACGCCCTTCACTTAACCCAGCTATTCTTTAATTTTGTATCGCTTAAGTTCTCATACTGGTGCAGGATGCCTTTTGGTTATAAGGCAGACCAGGATTCAGCTACATACATAATTTATTTCTGAATAATAGCCCCCAGTATTGGAGAATATTACAATATTTGGTAATCATTAATAAGTAATGCATTCACACTTTCACTGCTCGTTGTTTGACGAGAACTTTAGATTTATTGCCAATTTTTTTCATATAATATCAAATAGTTATTGAGCAAGTGTGATAAGTCAAATTGATGCTTTTACAGTTGGGTTAACATTAAAATGCATGTAAAAAACCCTGAGTGCCCCAACAGGGTTATGTTCACAGCTAATTCATTTAATTTAAGATTCTTTACATTTCTGATTAGAGAGAAACAGCCATTGCGTTCTCATTTATCGCCGTGTCTTGATTGCCACTTGCAGTTAACACTCGGCCTCTGTGTGAATGTTTGAGGATGTGTTCACTGAGGTGTCCAGGAAAATGGGAGTAACCCGGACAGGGGAATTGAAATTTTAATGATGAGCAGCACCACCGCCGCCGCGCTGACGGCCATGGAACACCTCAGACAGCTTAAATATCACCGCTAATTAACACAGAGAGGTGGGCTGTCACAGGCATGATGGATGTCCGGAGGGGGTGGTGGGGGGGGGCGCAGATCGCTGCTTTCAACCAACCAGCGATTCCTTTATTAATCAAAGCCTGAGATGAAAAGGCTCTCCCACACCTCGGGGAGAGGGAGATAGCAGGAGCCATTGTTGGGAGGGTTTCAATCATCCGCCGTGAGCCTGTGATGTATTTGATCAGGGGGCATCCAAACATTTGTAGGAGACAGAATGTTTCTGCTTGTTTTTGTAAACCTCTGAACCACCCACATGTTTACAGAACACAGTATGCACAGTCAGCTGAGATTTACTGGTTGTTGGGGAAATTTCTGTTTGGAGGACCTATTTTTTTAATCCCTCTGACAGGAGAGGTGAGCATGCAGAGCGCCGGCTATCACTCTTACACAGAGCTCTCCCCCCTGATGGAGTGAACCAGACTGAGCACAAGGCAGCACTCCTACACTTTACCTCTGGACTGACTCCACGATCAGTCTGTCTCGCGGAGATGATTTCGAACCTAGATGATTTCAGCACTTTGTGTATGAAGATGGAGTGTTATCTCCCCCTCTCTGGTCTCCTCCCCATCTACCTCACTTAAGGAGGTCCATTGTTAAGTGCCAGGGGCCTGTGGGTGCTGTAAATCAGGCTGCAGAGGGAGGGGATGTCTCCCATGGGGGAAGGCGCACACTCCCAGCAGCCTTCAGGCTGATCTCATACAGCCTATCCTAATGCTTTAATTAAGGAACTGGTCAATAGCAAAGAGGAAGGTGCCAAAGGGTGTGATCTGCACTTCCTAACGTACGACTGATGTGGCAATACCAACGCAGACAGAATGACGGGGCAATGTGCTCGAAGAAATTTTTCCCTCCCCTCCGAAGAATGTGGCTATCAGCTATCACCACACAGACGGTTATACCCATTTGATTACCCAGTTTGTCTATAATACCTCTTACCAGCTAATCTAATACCTGTAAACAGGTGTGACTGCTGTGTGTTTGGATTTTCAACTTGTCAACTGCGACTGACTTGAACTACTTTAACCTGAACATTTCTTCACAAGCTCCAAGTAGTGAAATATCACTTCTAGGTCATGTATTTCCAACCAGCTCCAGGCCATGATATCAGTGACTGGCTCCTGGAAGAGGTGTATTGATCATCTGTTGTCTCAGCTTTAACGATTACCAAAAAAAGCCCTGAAAACTACAGAGCACTTGGCTTTGCACAGTGCAAGTACCATCTGTTTCTTACTGTCTCAAGGAGAGTTGTGAACAGTGTAGCTTAGGATACACCTCCCTCTTGTGGTGCAGACACGGCTTTGTATAAACCCACAAAAGTGATAAAACAGTATTGCAGTGTGTAGTTTTGCAAGTTGATTAATTAATTGGGATTAAAAAAAATTAATCAGTGAAGTAATTAGAGTAATTAATTGTTTTAATCCTCTAAAGAGCCTCTACTGTTGTCACAATAGGTACAGGACACTTAAATTTAATGCTTTTAAAGACCTTTTTTTTAACCAAATTTAAGACAAAATTTTGAATGAATTATCTTTTTTTTATTCAAGTACTGCAGGTTAGCATAAAGCTAAGTAGTATATGTGTAGTCTTGCGCAGAGGTAGGTTTGATGTAGGATTATGGTTATTAGAGTGAGTTAGATCAATCTACATTTTGCAAACAGGTAAGTGCAAATATAAAGTAAAAGACAGTTTTAGGTTCAGTGGTAGAAATGTCGGTTTTCATGCTGAGGAGCTCAACTCATCTTGAAAAAAATAAAAGAGAAGAGAAAAATGAAATTAGACAAAATATTTCTGGCAATTCAGACCTCACACATTCAAGACTAGTGACTTTAGAGGCCTAATATTCAAAAAGTTGAATTTTAAGACTTTCTAAGGACCTGCAGACACTGTACTGGAATTTCTTACTTTGTTACAACACCTTGAAAATATTGATATTAAATACAATTTAAGATATCATGGGGCAAAATTGACATTGAGGGCATACAAGTTAATTTTCTTATTAAAACATGAATAAGGATGTAAAATGGCATTGATGACTTTTCTTTTCTTGGTCAGTAGCACACTCTAAAAATAATTTACTGGTTCAACTTAAAGAAGTAAGGTAACAATTTGCATGCATCTTTCTAAGTAGTTCCAACTCTGGCGATATTGAGTAAATAATCAGACAAACTCAATTAGTTTAGTACAACATGATTTGCTTTAACCTTGAAAAAGTTCATTAAGTTGAACCAAATTAATATTTATCCAAAACGTGTGCTGATGTTGATTTGGTGTTCAAACTATTTTATTTAAGATATTCTAAATTATTTATTTTAATTTCATCCGACTCAAAAATGTCAGAAACGTTCTTGACTTTGACCAACTCCCTAAAATGAACTGTCAACTGATTAAAACATGTTAATAAAACAAATGAAATTTTTTTTATGCTAAAAAAACCCCCCTTATTTTAACTGTTATCTACAAATCCCATGAATCATTAACAACAAGGGAGAGCGAGAAATTGAAGCTAGTAACGGGGTATCGATACTGTGGAAAATGAGTATTGAAGCTGTTCACATACTCAGAATAGACACACATCAATAAATTGATATTTTTACAACACTAGCAGTTAATTTGTTGAATTGTTTTTTAATAATGGTCAGAACAAAGGATTATTTATTTCTAAGATGTAGATTAATTAAGTGATTAAAACAGGTTAAAACTGCAGCCTCATACCATGTATGAAGCTCAAATTGGCTTGTAATCTTTACTTAAAATATGATGTTTTTGGTCTCTCGTCTCGTTGTAGCTCAGTGGGCTTCCAATGACAACTTTGTATTCGTGTCAAAGTAATGTGGAGACAGGAGCTGATTTCCCTGTTCCCTGTTTTTTTTTTTTTACATACCTGCCTCCCAAGACTCATCTATGTGCGTAGCAAACAATGTTCTGCCATTTAATTATTAACACAACAGATTATCATTCATATAGATTCCTTGTATGTATTTTTAACTAGAGCATTGTGTGATCAGTTTGAATTACCACCAGTGTGGGAGAACATTTGTAAGTGTTTCTCCATCACTGTGCTGAAGAGAAAATTGTTCCTCATGTGGTCATTGATGCCACCTGCTGACTAGACTGGAGCATTACTTATTTTCTGAAATGTTTTGCAGTCTGCTCTGAAAGATTCGGTGAGTAATGTGCCATTTAAAGACAAGTAAATCAATTTCTCATTTTATGTTGACCGAGGCGGAAGACAACTGAACTGAGCCACAATGATTTATGGGTATTTCATGTTGTCCTCTGAATATACTATCGGTCTGACAGAGATTCACTTTTGCTTGCTAGAAAATATGAATAAGGGAAATCTTGATCCTTTAGAAATATAACTTTAGAGCCAGTGTTGCAGAAAATGTGAACAACATGCATCTGTTTAAAAAGTGTAACAGCTTTATTGAGACTTGGGGCCCTAAAACTCCGTTCACTACAGTTTGATTGAGTCAAAATTGATTTCACTTCAACCCTGAAATGACAAAAAAAGGTGGGGCTCACATTTAAAAAAAGAAATTCTCTTTACCAAAACAAATGTATACAAGATCCTCCAACAAATACATGCAAAATAAAAATGAAAAAATATGCTGTCTAATCATGGCTGCTATGCTAAAAAGGGCAAGAGTGACAGCTTTTATTTGACTCCTAATAGAAAGTTGAAGGACGACCATTTTCAGTTGTCTTAAAAAAAAAATCATCAGACTAAGATTATAGCTTTGTAAATACTTTGATTTCTGTTTGAAGTGTAGGTCCCATACATACTATTTTCTACCCCTAATACAATTTAAATATATATTAACTTCATAAAAAGTAGGTGAGTCAGTAATGGGCCCCAGACTCCTTTCACACAATCTAAAAGTCTGACAGAAACAGAAGTACCAGTCTACAATACAATCCTCTACAACAGAGCTAATATCTTCAGTCCAGTGTTTACAGTCTGATTTCATCACACAGAGGCCTGAACATAATATCGTGTAGGTTATCATCGTAGAAAAACACCACGTGGACTTCATATTCTCCCGTCCACTGCTCGTCATCTTCACTGAAGATGCTCACGGTTGAACTGGAGATGAAATGACATGGCACTGTATTCGATCACATTCAGTCGGGTCAAGATGGAGGCGAGCTCTTGAAATCTATGGATTGAAATCTTTAAATCTATCTGGGTGATTATTATCATGGGCACTGAATTTTACTAGTCAAAACCAAATTTCCACAGTGCCTCCACTGAAAATAAATTTAAGGTTTTTGACTAGTTTTAAAGCTACAGTTGGTAACGTTTATAAAAAATTAATATTTGTTATAAATGCGGAAACTGTCATTACATCCACACAAAAGTACATGAGCAGATTCTTTAAAAAAAAAATCATGTTCCCCTACTTCTCATGCTTCTAGAATCTGCTGCGGCTAACGAAAACAACTAATCAGAGCCGAGGAGTGTCTTACGCAGCTGTCCATCACTGTTCGGGAACTGTAGCCGAACTGTCAAACTGTTACTGTATTGCCTATTTCCCACCTCAAATGTTGTCAGAAACATATTTTAGTGTACTGTTTAGCTGCATAACGAAAATGTTTGCTTTGTTGGTGGGCGTTGCTTTCTTTCCAGTTGTTTTAGAGTGTTTTCAACATGGCACCCGGGTCACAAACGTCCTTATATTTGATCAGCGTTGCCTAGTTTGATAGTTTAGCTGCAGTTAACAAGCAGTGATTGATGTGACTGACAGCTGCGTTCAAGACTCCTCTGCTGCTTGCATATTTCCTTAGAAGCACAACAACAAGAAGGAGGAGGAACATGCTTTCTTTCAAAGATAATTTGTCTCATATCCTACTACATGGATATAGTGACACATTCAGCACATATGACAAAAAGTTTATCACAGTTACCACCTGCAGCTTTAATCGGATTTGTGCTACAGTACTCTCATGAACTGTTGTTAAATGTTGTGATTACAGACAACACGCTGACCCATCCTTACTTACCAAAATACTTTTGAAAGGACGGACATCTTTCAGAGTCAGAAAAATCTATTAACGCTGAGCAGGGGGGAAAAAAAAGCCTGACAGTGGTTTCTAGGAACAAAGAGACAATAAACACAATGCCTTTATACTGAAGGGGTTCTTACAGAAGCACCTAATAGGTGGTTCCTACATCCAGTTATTATATAAAAAGAAATCACTATCTTTGTTCAAGAGCGTCAAAGAAAAGAATCCGGGCTCTTGCTACAAAACCTGTCAGCCTTTAACTATATGTCAACAGTGTAACCTATGAAGAGTCAGGACAAGAATCCCTTTAAAACAAGGTAGAACAGTGAATACATGAGCCAACAGTCGCTACACAACTTAACTAATGCCAAGATTAGCTTCTAGTTAACTTTTAGTGTTCTTCAACCTGTTTGTACGCATCACCAAACAGGGATGCATCTGTAGTATTTTCAGTTTACAACTAGACGGACAGCAGGTAAGAAATTAGTTTTAGATCCACTCAAAAATTGTGTTTAAAAAAGGCAACCCTCTACATGAAGTGAAAATGGATCACCAGTTTACTCTGCGATAAGCCCCTTTTATCATCAGTGTTGTCAAAAATAACAATAAATTTCAGATGTGTTACGCACACAACACCTACATTATTAGACAGGCGGCAGCACGGACCACAAGTCTGCTGTGACCTTTCACTTCTGAGCAGTAGCTGGTACATTATTAGTAGCACAAGGAACTCAAAATGAGAAGAAATCAAACACTAAAAAGCTACACAGTTCTGTATGAGTCCTTTAGTGAACTGTCCGTATGTAGTAGAGCGCAGCATTGGGGTTGATGCAGGTCAACTAAGAGGTGCTGTACAATAGATTGACAGTCAATGCAAAAATACTTGCAATCCCTCGGCAGCGATACCAAAAATATACCTGCGACCTTTCAGCTAAAAGGAGTCGTGTTCGTTAGTCTATTCAGTTATTGCCATAATACCAAGACCTGTTGTCCAAGATGTGAATAAGTCCTTCCCCTTTTCTCCTGTATCGTGAGCTGAACAGTAGATAAAAAAGTACAAAAATCCTTTATCAGCTCTGTGACAGAGCTGGTGAGAGCAAAGTAAAGTTTGGTTGTGTTTAAGCTAGGGTGTTTTCAGGGTACAGTACTGTTGAGCTCCAACGTGCGACGTCACTGAGCCACTGCTGCTGTCTGTAGGGTCTCTCTGGGAAGTGGAGGGTCAGACAGTCAGACGGTTGTTGGAAGGCTGTAGGGGGCTCCAGGAAGCTGGATGGGCAGATGCATCCTGTGAGTACTGGCTTTCCTCTTTGCACATCCCAACTGTACATAGCCGTCGGTGTCTCAGCAGTCTGTCTGTCCGCGAGAAGTTCTGGAGCCAAAGAAAGACGTGTGTTTCAGTCAAAGTGAGAAGAACGGTACTACGGACACTGCTAGGACTGATGGACTTGTTTAATGTCGTGAGATCTAGATTTATGTGCAAACATTTAAAAGTACATGTAAAACACATCAGCTCTACTGAAACAACAGCTTACTGACCTGATGGCAGCGATCACACTGATACGGCTTCTCTCCGCTGTGCACCCTCTTGTGTCTGTCCAGGTGGTAACGCTGAATGAACCGCATGTCACACGCGTCACAAGCGAATGGCTTCTCTCCTGTAAACAACCACAGGTGGATCATTTAGCAGTATTTATCAAGACTCATGGCATATTTCACTGGATTAAAGACACTTAAAAAATGTGTTACTATATTACTATATACTATATAATTTGGAGTTAAAATTGCTTTTTTGGGCACGGACTAACACAGAACCAGGTAGAAATACATATAAAGCATTACAACAAATTAAAAACATGCCATTTCTGAACAAAAGCAACAGAAAAAAAAGATACATCATGGTGGAAATGGACTTTTTTTTTTTTTTTTTGCTAACCTATAATTATGAAGTAAATGTTGATTCTACAATGTAATGGCAACAGAGTAATGACACCATCTGTGTTTAGATTGGTTCCCTACAAGACTCTGTCACTATGCAATTCTGTCTGCACCTGGTACGATCTACCGGGAAAATGATGGCTCAATTTACAGCACAAAGGAAGTGGATCAACCATTACCAAAACAGGAAGAGGATAGCACTTGACTGATAGCTATCCTCAGTTATCAAAGAACATCAGTATAAGTTCTTAGCAGTTACTATTAGGGCTGCGAAATTAATCGAAATATTACTGAAATCACAATATGGCTAAGTGCAATATCCAAACTGCAGGAGCTACAATTTTTAGCTGCAAGGTACAATGTGTCACAGCATAGTATTATGAATAAAGCATTGTGTTGCTGCTGATATTCCCATGTCTACAAATCATATTCAGCACAGCCCTTGTTAAGCCGCGGAAATGGTGGACTGTGGAACAACCTAAATAAGAGTTGAAAACAAAATGCAGTGTGTCTTGTGTTGTTGGTAGTTGTTAGGCTCTGAGGAAAGTAGAAAGTGATCCAGTTGTTTATTTCGACTTTAAAACAATTGGATCGTTTTGCACCCACTGTAGTCCTTCATATAATAATTTAGTAAAAGTCTAATCCAAGCTGATAGAGCTGTAGAAGGGTGGATGCTCACAAATAGTGGCCTCACTACTCATTACACCACCCTAATTTCCCAAATTTAACCACACATCCAAACAGGCAAAGAAGGCCTCATTGAAGTGAAAACATGAGCTGTGCCTTCTCACCTGTATGTGTAAGTATGTGTCGCTTCAGGTGGTAGCTACTCCGGAAAGCTCCGTAGCAGTGGTCACAGATGAAGTTTTTCTGGACTTTCAAGGAACTGTCGTCATCGTCCATATCCATCGGCGAAAGTAGATGCTGACAATAATAACATAAAAAATAAAAAATCAGTTGAGTGTTAACTGAACATCAGAGTAGATCTCTGCACACAGTGTAGCCTTGTAACAATCCTTACCTCCACTTTCTCTTTGACTTTGCTGGATGACCCTGATTTTTTGTGTTTCTTCTTGGGTTGCATATTCTGGTTCGCCTGCACGTCCTTTCCATCCATCATTCTTGATGAGTGATAATCCCCGTCTTTTCGGATCAGCTTTAGGAGGAGGAATGGTAGTGGGTAAACTGCACTGCAACCATCAGTTTGCCACTGAGAGTGTTAGTCTGTGGCATATGCTAAAACACGCTAACTTGCAATCAAGCAACAAAAACATATTCACATATACAGAGTAACATTTCACTTAAACACCCCGTTTTTAGTAATTTATGAGCAGTGTATGAATATGAATAAATTGTTTATAGCACACTTTAATGTAATTATTTAATAATGTATTTGTCAACAACTATAACTTTACCTCAAAAACTAGAACTTTTGTTAACTAGAAACTAGAAGCTCAAAACTACACCTATACCTCCTGTATGCACCCATAAGTGGAGGCTGATGTAAACAGATGACTGCTGCATTATAGTGTGTTATAGACAATTTATTCAAAGTTGTATAGTGTTTACAAATGCTAAAATGGGGGGTGGTCATAATGTGTAGAGTCAGAGTAATCCCTCTCTTATTTTCCTGTGTTAGGGATGTTTAAGGACGTGTAGCTTTAGCCAATAACAGCACACAGGTGACACTGGGACTTAATAAAAAGGTAGCAGCCAGGTAATAGCAGCACGCATACAAGAAGAAGCTACGACAATCGTGTAGACAGTGCTGAAAGACGCAAATATATGAAATGCCACGCGACTAAGCTTGTTTCAAAATGGGGGAGGATCTGGGATTGGCTTTCACTTCTACTTAAGTTGGGGAGCACTGGAGAAGATAATGAAGAGTGACATGGATTTGGTCAGGTAGGTGCCAGCAGTTAGCTTAGTTAACTCGCTTAAGTATTGGCTTTTCCATTACAACAAATGTAATGTTCCTACAACAGTACAGTAGCTTTGAGTGTATGTACATGTGTAGGGAGGAGGAGCCAAGTTTGAATGTTGTCTTTACAAACAGTAAACAACAGTTCTTCATAGTATACCTTTAAACTACTGCCATGACATCTATAATTAAATTAAAACATTTTCACGACAACAAGGTTTTAACAGACTTTCTGAGTGATCCTGTCCAGTTTTCTTTCTCACCAGTGGCGGACAGCTCCCGGCTGAAGGCTGGCCCATGTGGCTGTGGTGGGGTTGTCCATGATGGACCTGGTGTCCATGGTGATTGTGGCTGTGCTGCGAGTGGGTTTGGTGGCTCTCAGGACTGGCCCTGTGCCCTTGACCCAAGGGTGACATCATCCTCTTCTGGCCTGGGATGTTGTTGGCTTGCATCAGGGCCATGCTGGACAGCACCGCCTCGCAGCCCAGCAACCCAGCCTAGCAACACAAAAAAACCCACGTCAGAACAGAGAGTGGGGGCTGAAGGACTCCTCATGGAGACAAGGAGTAAGGGGAAGGAGAGGGAGCTGAGTCATGGGAGTAACAGAGAAATGCACTGGCATCAGGATTGGGAACACAAACTAAAAACATGAAGGTGATTCTGGAGATGAGGAGACTTCCACTGACCCATTTCATATGGTCTCGAACAGAGTTGTTGGAATGGTGGGTCATCGCCGTGGTTTGAATGCGTGTGTGTTTGGGGGAACAGAGGGGGCTTCACTTAGGATGAGGGGTAACAGAAGAGACCACACCCACCCAAATCATCAGGGGCCAAAGCCTGAAAGTAGAGGCATGACAACATGAAGGCCAACATTTCCACATGCTGGAATCAGGAGCTGGAGAACCAGACTGATCTAATAAATTCCACAAATCAGCAAATCTGAATATATGACCAGAAATTTAGATCCAGCATTAATATGTACAGTTTATCAGGTGGGGAAGCCCCAATGGTTTGGTGCATGCCATGTTTCCATGGTTGAGAGAAAGCACAACAGTCAGATTGAGAAACATAATGACATTCAATGGGAAAATAGAAACAGTCCGTAAGAAAATGTGAGTAGGTATGATACATTAAACAAATGCTTCACATATGAGGTGATACTGAAATACATAAATCTCAAAATGAGCTGCTGTTTTACAGCAGCAAGTGTACTGTAAAACACAATCTGTATATACATACAATTCAAACACTGGTTAGGGACTCTCTTATCTTCCATGTTTGCACTGTTCTGACGAGAAACGTGAAGTGCTATACCCTGCAGCCAGTGAGCTTTTAAGTTGAACTTTGATTATTTTATAAACAGCTGAACATCCAGTGCACAGAAATGATTTTACAATTCAAGTACATTAAAAAATATCTGCCTTCTTCAGCAGGTAAGATCTACCTTACTCGTGACTGAGAAACCTTCATTACTTCTTTCATCCTTTAGTATGTGGAATAGCAATTTTAATGCTTAGTGAGACTGGTTCAACACATTTCGTTAAAATCTATAACATACAGGAACAGTTGTGTGAGCTATTAGACCTACATACTTAACGATGAATTTTGAAAATAGGACTAGCACTTCGTTAGAGAGTTAGAGCATTTAGACTTGGGATCAAAAACTTGCCAAGATTTGTCAACAAAAATGTAACCAAGACTATAGACAAAACTAAAGAAATAAAATGACATCTCACTCTACTTCTATAGACAAAACAATTCCTGTTCATTATTGTCACAAGGTGGAAAACTATGGCAGAAAAACAGCTTTCCTCTCATGATGTGGTATTTGGCATATCCTCCTGTCCCTGTGTCCTCATGTAAGGACATTATATTTTGGCTTTACTTGATCTTATACTTCATTCTTCTTAACTTAGACCTGTTGTCCTTGTTCGTGGTTAGAGCACAATACACTAATCTATGTAAAAACAAGATGGCAGCCATCTCTGCAAAGTCTGTCTGCAGCTGATCCTGACACAAAAGTGGACAAAGTACAAAACCTGATCACATTTTACTTGTTTATTTATGATTAGTAAGGTTTGTAGTTTGACTATATCTATGGATATAGCTTTACTATTGTCTCGTTTGAGGACTTTGGGACTTTATGATAGTTGACAATGTTTTGTTTTTTTTATACTTATCAAATCCCAAACAGATGTGAGAAATTAAAAATGCATACCAAACAAAAGTTTGGGTCTTAGGAGGATAATGTACAAGTAGCAGTTTAACCTTTAAGTTAAAGATAATAACCACAAACTCAGCGGGGAAGGCTTATATAACTGGCACTGAAAAGCAAATGATTTAATATGCACATGTTATTCCCTAACAGCGAAGTAACAATGCACGTAAGTCCTAATTAACTAACAGAGAATGTGCCTCAGGGGGCATTAAGAATATTTTAGTTAATGTCTTAAAGCTGAATGTCTCCCATTTTCAGAATTCATAAATGTTAATCCTATAGCCTCAATCTGTTCAAAAATATTTGTAAACACAAACATCTCTCTCCAAAATCCAAAAGCTAGAGTGCTAAAACTCAAATTTGTAATGTCATGGGGTATAAAGTCTGGTATAAAAAAGAAAACAAACATTATGTTAGTCCACAAAATCAGTCTCTCATTAATTGTCTATGGAGCAGCTCTGGTTTCTGGCTTTGAGAGAGAGCAGCTCATGTCCACAAATACTGATTGAACTTTCTTAGACCATGTACTGGAATACATACTGGAATTCCCTATTTAGGTGGTATTTTCCTTTAAGTTCACATCAAATAGAGTGTGAATGCAGATATTTTCCTATACAGACCATAGTAAACAAACACTGCTCTTCATCACTTTAGTGGGACATGTTTGCTTGCATAAATGCATTTCTCTTAAAGCTGAAAATGACACGAGGTCTAATTTATAAAATGATGCATCTAAGCCCAAGTGAGCTCGCTAGCTTCTAATCCTAAAACGTTGTAGTCCCGGTTAAAGAAGCGACCATCTCTACACAAATGCTCTTTATAAATACAGCGGGGCTCCATCTACAGCACCCTGGGGAGGCTGTTTGTATTCATACACGATATTTAGACTATAAGTTTAAACGTGTGAAGCATGCTAACAGTCTCTGCTGTATCAAACAGAAAAGGCTAAGCTGCTAGCTAGCCAGTAGTTGGGTTTTGGGACAACTCTTGTATGACTGAACCCCCACCCCCCGCCCCAGACAACACAACAACAGCCAGGCAGGCAGGGCGTGCGGGCTCAGCGCCGACCACCAAACAGCAGCTCCCTGACCGGCTGCAGCCGTTAGACACACACCGGAGGCGGATTATAAAACAAGTAAAGAGCCGCAACTGAAACGCGACGGAAAAGCGGCTGCTTACCTTTTGGTTTTTACAGTTTTGGAGGTTATTATTTCTTGTCGCACTTCCAATTTTTTCTCAGTTTACAAACACTGGCAGGAAACGCCACCGGAAGTGCTCCACAGGGAGAGTGGTGATTGGCCGGACGCCACGTCACGTGATTGAAGCGGAGTGACCCCCAATGGCGGCCATATTTGTGAGGGAGTGAGACCTGCTGGCAGATTTCAATAAATAGCCACGTTTTAATGACTTCTTATTGTTTAAGTTTTGATAATTCATTGGATTTAATGATAAACCTCATGATCCTGCTTGATGAATTTCATATACACAAATGTAAATTTGCCAAATCATGCCCTGTTTAGAAGTTTTTGGTATTTTTTAAATTTATTCCAATGCAGTCTCAAGAACTTGTAAATAATATGAAAAGTGTATCTACCATACTTCCCTATAATCAGTTATTTGGTGATCCATCTACTACATAATTTTAAAATGCCATCTACTTAAAAAAAACATAATGTTTAATTTCAATCTGTCATTTTTTTGACCATATGTAGCATCTCTGGAATGACTTTGTACAAGGAGCGTAGATAAAGACAGGGCAGGCAGGGCAGTTGCACTGGGGCCTATTCCTACAAAATGTAGGACAGAAAACTGGGCCTTGTGAGTAATCCAATTTGCTACCTTAGATAAATGCCTCTGTTAAATAAAAAACACATTGAATAAAAGGTGGTGTTATTTGCTTTATTTGCCTTTGAAACGGACAACCCATCTCCATCATGGTTTTCTTTGGTCTTTTTGTAAAATTCTCAATCGCAATCTGTAACAAATATGTTATAAAATATCTGCTTATTCTACACAATCTCTAAATAAAATATAAAAACGTATTTAATTCAATAAATAATTCCCTATTTCCCTTAAAATTTTTGTCATGCACATATATGCGATGATGATTTCTGGGTAATATATATGTTGGTGTTGACAAATAGGCTATCAAGTCTGTATTTGATCATGTGACGAGACAATAAGATTATATGGTAACTAGTGTAGGCGCATAAATAGTTACTTGCATGCACTAGTTCCTGTCATAATAGCGGGACTATTGCAATTACCTTACGCTAATGCTTTATACAGTTTACTTTCTAAAAAAATAGTTCACATGTATAAATGTTGTATAATTTTTTCAATAAAGTTGATTAATAAAATGTGAGACAGAAATGTAATCAACTATTTTTTAAATCAATAAAACATGAAGTCATTTAATTCCAAACAGCTGATTTTGTTGCTTTCTTTGTCTTACATTATAGTTGAAGATAAAGTATGTTGATGTTTTATAGAACAAAATATTAATGAAAATAATGGTTGCATTTCTAGAGTTATGGAAGCAAATAAAGGTGATAAGTTGATCGTAAAGTCTCTGACTGAAAGGTTTCTGTGTTCCACTCAGAGACTTTATGATGGACAAAAAGTAAAATATAACAGGCTACATCTCCAAATGTTAGGATAAAAATTCTCCAACTCTGCACAAATGGTTTCAAAAAACTGTCTAGTGAACTGATTTCAGAACAGCTGTTAGATTCACTGGAAAACAAATGAAGGCCCAGTACTTTATCTAATCATTAATTAATTTATTTATATTTGTATCAATGGTCCTCAGATTTCAGAGTTTAGTATCTCTTGTTACAGTAGCTGTTTTAATGACGCAAATCGTATCTCCCAGTTAGAACAGCGACGTTAGAATCTGACACTTTACAGTGGCAGGCTTTGTGCACAATCTCTAAATTCTAGAAAGACAAGGGCTACAACATCTTATAAGTTGTGTTTCTGTTCACAAGTCGTTTCCCAGTCTTTCAGTTTCATCAAGGAAGAAGTCCATATCTTTCTGCGAAATCAGCGGAGACAAAACAACAACACGGAAAAAGTTGACCTTGTTTCCCAAAGGTTGGTAGCCCACCATCATAGTGCCTTGTTTCATCATGCGCTCCTTGATTACCGGAGCTACCTGTTACCAAGAACAAAACACACACACACACAGTCAGCTGTTTTCTTTTAAAATTAAGTATACATACTACAAATAATTAAAAAGTTGAGTCTGAATGCTTAATGCATGTGTGCAACAGAAGAGTTAAACATCTAATATCTTTATTCTTTATGTTGCCAGTCCGCTGATGTAATACAGAAACTTACTTTTGCCAGTTTGTCCTGGTAATCTGCATCTCCTTCCTTCCCCCTCAGACTGGGTGGTATGAACCAGAAGCATACATTCACAAACTCTGGCTGTACACGGAGACAGAAACACACACAGTACTTTGAAATTAAATTGTTATGGATATCTTAAGGCACTGAACCCCCAAGCTGCTCCTGGGGCGCGGTACCATATCCGACCCTGCGCTACCCCCTTAATTGCATGTGTAGTATGTAAAAAGAGGGATATGTAGAAGTTGCATTTCAGCTACCAATTGCCTGTGGATTGTGTGGATTTAACAAATAAAGAATAAATTGAAATTTAATTTGCAGGGAGAAAACAACTCATCTTTCTCAGTATGCTTGAGATGTTTACTTACATCACGCAAAAGATGAAACCCTTCTCTTTTCTTCATCTGCTCCACCAGATACCTGCAGGAGAGATGATAATTTTCACTTTCTGTTGGTCTGGATCACAACTCAGCTAAAAGTTTTCCTAAAATAAATGAAGATTAAAATAATAATATTCCTGCCGTATTATTCAAGATTGCATTAGATGTCAAAAGTAGCCTACAAGTATCCTAACCTGTGCAGGATGGCCCAAATGTACCTTCTTTCTGATATTTACCCGCAGGAAAATCAGCACCTATATAGCTAACTCACTGATAGACGGTTAAATTATTTTGACGTGCAAAAATTGAGATAGACGAATACATTCGTTCATTTTATTCATATTATCGGTTATCCTGTTGGAGGTTGCTGGAGCCTATCCCAGTTGACACTGGGCGAGAGGCAGGGTACACCCCGAACAGGTCACCAGACTATCACAGGGCTGACAAATGGAGACAGACAACCATTCACGCTAACATTCACACCTACGGGCAATTTAGAGTCACCAATTAACTTGACCTGTGGGAGGAAGCTGGAGTACCAGGAGAAAACCTACGCTGACATGGGGAGAACATGCAAACCCCACCCACGAACCCTCTTGCTGTGAGGCAGCAATGCTAACCACTGTACCACTGTGCCGCTAACAGATAGCAGATAAGCAGCATCGCTTTTAAACAACGCCTCTTTAAGATCAGATATGTTTTAATTTATTACCCAACCTATGTCAGGCTCGTGTTGTGCTACAGCTGCATACCTACCTTGTGTGAACAAAAGCTTTGTCCACACGCTGGGCTAAGCCAGTGGAGCCAACAGCTTTCCACATCAACCACAACTTCAGACAGTCGACCTTGCGGCTGCACTGCACCGACTTATCCCCCACGTCTAGGTTCACATCATAGAATTTGTCTTGCTGGAAGAGGTATGTGGCGTTGGCACTGTGGCACTTCTTCAACAAGTTCTGAGGAGAAGGAGAACTTAGTGACAAAAAAGTTCAAAAAGTTCAGAGGTACCTTATGATAAACATTATGATGTGTGATGGATAATGCTGTAGCCTCATACCGTGGTATCCTGTAGCAGCAGGGCAGAACACTGCAGGCCGGCCACCAGCATCTTGTGTGGATTCCAGGCTACTGAATTTGCTCTTGTCACACACACAGACACATAAAAACACACACACCATAAACAATGTATAATCTGTATCTTCTATATGACCATATGTGCCCAACTATGTCAGACAAAACGTGCCTTCCTCATAATGAAAACGCATTTTTCGGGCATGCATATTAATACCTGTCAACCCCTTTCATCAAATGTCTGTGTTGCTTGGAGAAGAGCACACTCCCTCCCCAGGCAGCCTGAAACACACCATAAAACACACAAATCTCTACATGTTCTTACATCTGATAGACATGGACTATTCTTCCACACGAGGACTTACGTCTACGTGCATCCAGAGCTTGTGTTTCTCACAGACATCAGCTACGCGGTCCAGTGGGTCAAATGCACCCTGCACTGTGGTCCCTGATGTGCAGCTTACAAGGAAGGGCACTGCACCCTGGTGGAAACAGACTGAATGTGAACACAGTTGTCTTGTACTTGGTGCTTTCTGCTTTGCAAGACATACAATACGTTTTACAGTGAGTAATACCTCACTATTAAAACCAATACAAGCAACCCAAAACCCGGTGATACTGTAGATCTGAGTGCTTACTAAACATCTGTGAATTTACCTGAGATTTTGACAGTTTTATCTTTTCATCCAGGTCCTCTGGAATCATGCGGCCTCTGACGTGAGCATGGAAAAAGGCAAAGAAAAAGTTATCATTTTTAGTGTTTAGAATAAGCGATGAAAGCCTGTAAATAATGCAATAACACCCTAGGTGACGCCTTCAGATTGCTTGTTTCATATGGCCAATATCCAAAAATCCAAATATATTCCATTTTGATTACATAAAATAGAGAAAAGCTGTAAATTCTCATATTAAATGGAACCGTTTTTCTGAAATATCAACCTTTTAGAAAGTTGATGGAGTCATCTATTAATCAATTGTCCCTCTTATATTGAACACATTACCCATCATCCACGTTCACCATGACGACATTCTCTGTCCCAATGCCCAGAAAGGCAGCCCCTTTCTTCACAGAGTAATGGCTCTGGAAAGACATCACATAAACTACAGTGTGATCCTCTGACACAGTTTCAATCTCCTCCTCTCCTCAGTGTCATCAGCCCCCGACCATTCCTGACCTCTGGAGATGTAAAGATGGTAAGTCGTGGGAGACCCCACAGCCCCTGACTTTTGACCTCTGGGAAGAGTCGGTAGCGTGCGAGGTTAATAGCGTACATGTTAGAGGTAGACCCCCCAGGACAGAAAAGACCATCACCTTCTGTCCAGCCAACCAGCTGCCGCAGCCCTCTCAGCACCTCCATCTCCATCAGCACAAACACCGGGGCCACCTCATATGTGAAGCTGTGACACACAAAATGTATTTTTAGGACTGTATTTCATATTGTATAGCTTTTCACTACACATTTTACACAGGCTGCACAAATATTACCCCAGCTCTATGTAAAATTAAGAGCGCATGAGTTGTCTGCACATCGTTCTTAAAATGGTGGTGGCTGAGCCAGCAGCTAACTTTAGCTAACAGTGCTAACTCTATATACAATGCTAAACTACGGTAACGGTGCTGACAGAACTAACTTTGTTAACCAGGGTGAAACTGCAGCATGGGCACTATACTTCCACGACAATGTGTTCAATATCAGCAGTACCTGCCGTATGAGTGCAGTGCAAAGTGTCAACAATGAGCTAGCCAGTGGGATACAGACACAGCGTGACTTCATTCTCTGCTCAGGACTCCACTACATCTTTACATAGCAATAGTAGTTTGCTTCACTTGAGTATTACTACAGTACATTTATTTAAAGTCTATAGTGACATGGAACTTTCCAGATTCAGATTTTATGTACAACACATATTGTCCAATATGAGTCTTTCAATAAAAAACGTTACATTTAAGGCTTCGGAGGGGCGAACGGGGAGAACTTGTTCGGATGCATGTTCTGGGCACCAGCAATGAACTAATGTCCACTTTGTCAGGTTTCTTTGAGTGCGGTGACCCATTTATTTTGACACAGGTTAAATATTGCATGCCCATATTTCATCTCAGGTAAGTTTCCACATAACAGTTTCAGAGTCCATCACAGGTAAGTGTCCGTCAAAGGTTAGTTTCCTCTCATCAATTTCAGCTTCAAATCGCTACAAAATCTTTATAATGCCACACTTAACACGGTCAAAAAACCTCCCCAGTCACACGCCTGCTGCTCATCACCTACACCTTACCTATATTACCTGCATTTTTCTGTTCTAGTGCACCCCGCCCGTGTACAAACAACACAACTGCATCTAGTTATTTAAACATGAATCAAAGCAAATACAAAGAATGTTATTGTGGCTCCATCACAATATGACTATTATTCTGTGTTACAGATACGCTTACGTTTTGATACTTTCACTAAATTTTTTTTGTTGTAATTTTTGAATGTAGGAATATTTTTACAGTGGTTACGTAACGAATCCCTCCAGATCTGTCATTTATTCTGCCTGGTTTTCCATGCAACTAATTGTTCTTTCATTCAGGCCAGGGCACTCCCAGCTGCCCTCTGATAATCCCTTCACTCCAGTTTCACCACCTGCTCCTCCCCCTCACTTACCTGCTTCCAGTTTCTCTGATTATTACCACAGTGATATATACACTGGCCCACTTCCACAGGGCCTTTGCCAGATTGTGTTCTGCATTATGCAAAGCATGCCAGCCTTTCTTGAGCCTTCTGCTTCTGCCCGCTTTTCCAGACTCTAAATCGTTGCCTCTGTTTACCTACCTGGATTTGATCTCTGCCTGTTTCTTTGATTAAAGATTTTGGACTTGCTCTTAACTTGTTGTCTGGAGTTGTGCTTGTAGATTTACGTCTGTTCTGTCTGTGCCAGCCAACGTTACAGGCTATTGCTACCTTTACTTCTTCAACCACTACCTAACACAGTCATATTACCGTATTTATTGTATTATTTGCATCATATTTCACAGACTTAGTCACCTATTCCCTGTATAATAATGTGCTTAAATGCTCTAGTTGTACATTATGTTAAATTCTTACAGGTTAGTGTTGAGAGCCTCAGTGACGAATCGTCCAGCCAGGGCGTGATAGTCCACTCCTGCAAACTGCTGATTAAAAAAACGAGGATGACCTGAAAGAACCAAGAAAAATCTCATTATGAAAAAAGGGTCAGCCTATTTAAATATCTCCACAGTCTCTGGCACCCTTACTTGTCTTGATGCTGTACTTGGCGACATCTTTAACTCTCTGCAGGAGCCGCTGTTGTGGCTCTCCCGTCGGCCTCAGCTCCAGATCCAGCAGCACAGCCAGCTCCTCCGGCTCCTTCCACTCACATACCTGCAACAACACATGGATTCTGAGTTTTGTACAGAATACTCACTTTAATCTGGCACCATTGTGATTTTTTAATGACCTTTTGCTTGACGTCTGTGCCCTTGCAGAGCACCTCCTCTATAATTATTTTGAAGGCTTCATTCAGGAAGTGTTGGCCCTCTGAGTGGTCGATTAGTGGCTCATTTAGGTCACGGTGATTCGCTGGTCCCTGCTCATCTGCTGCTTTTAGAACAATAACACACATAAACACTTCAAAATGTCAAGTGTTACAAAAGAATATATGCACATGTTGCATTGTACTCACCTGAAAATGGACGCATGTCTGCCATATCCATGCCTCTGATAAGTTGGCAAATCTCTTCCCCCTTTATTTGGCTGTGCTGACAAGGCAGACAGTAGGAAAATGGCTACAGAGCAAAGGCAGGGTGAGGTACAATAGAAGTGGGAGGGAGTCAACCTTTGTCCCACAGTAAGTTACTTAATGTGTCTGAGGTGAAGAGAAAAAATGGGAGACAGAATATAGTTACCTCTGAGTTATGAGTGTCTGTGACAAAAATAATTGGTTTTATCAATTTACATGTGTATTTATCATGAATGAAACAAGATCTTCTAACATATACGTCTCCCTTGATGTCAGCCTGTTTAAACATGATATTTAAGAGCATCAGATTTACTTGCTATCAAAGTATAGGCTACAGACAGTAAAACTCAGAGAGGCAGCAACTAGCTGTGGAATATATGCACAGCTTGTCTGCCCTTCTTTGCATGATGACAAAAGTCGCCAAAATTAACAAACACACCAAAATGCAAGGTGCATGAAACATAGATTTGATTATGAAAATGAGTGCATTTATAATAAGTGAAACACAGCCACAAATCTCTGATCTATGTCTTTCATTCCAGGACTTTTAACGGTCCTAACTTTGTCAACAACACAATAAACACAGTACAAGAGAAACATTATATAACTAAGTTGACTTACTTACTTTAGGTAGAAGCACAAAGATCAAGGGGAAATGCCCAATGCAACGAAATCTGCAAGTCCGCACAATGAGGCAGGCAGAACACTCCGCTGCTGAAACGCCCTCAGTGACACCGAGCAGCAGAGGACCGAATGAAACCGGGTCGCAGCCATGGCAACAGGTGTTGAGCCAAGACTGTTTATTAGTCGGTATGTGTCTCCCCCTGCCCTCACCACTGCTCACTGACAGGAGGGAAACACCAACACATTTTGCCCCAGCTTTTGTTTGGTATGCAATTTCAGTTTCTCTGAGCTATTTGGGATTGGTAGGACTTGATAAGTAGGGGAGACTGGGGTTGGTTGTCACAGTGCTTATTACAGTTACACTAGAGGGCGGTGTGACATCATGTTTGGCCTGCTCATTTCATTTTGTGGAACACACACAAAACATTGAGGTGAGGAGATATTTTGTCATTTTTATGGGTCAGAGTTTTCACATTGATGTTGTTTGTGTACTAAAAGCTTGTAGGTTATTAGGCCCTGATCACACATAAAGCGTTTTAGCAGCTGGAGCCAGCTTTTTGTAATTGTTTTAAATAAGAATGAAGCTTTTTGCTTGCGTTTTTTGGGTTGCGACGGGCTCCCAGTTTCTGCGCTCTAGGCACCTGGCGTTTTTGCCTGAGTGCTCTGAACTTCGAGGTGAAAAAATGTCAACTCAAAGCCTAAAAATGCCCCATGTTATCTCTCTTTCTTTTTTTTTCATCTTTTTTTACCATTACCAATCGGATGATTTTAGAGGCAGGCCTTCTGTGGTGGTCACAACAACAAGTTTACAACTGGTAAACAATGGAGGGGAAACTTGATGGATTCCCGGAGCTATACAGCCCGACGATACACAGCAGGTTGTCAAACTGCCCCCGAGTTCTCCTTAAATATGTCTGGAAATGGCCATCAGCAAGGAGAAGCTCCTGGACCAACTGGTGGTACTCCCCGTGATCCACCCTCTTTTTTAGGGTCACGTGTACCTACACAGATCTCTGTTTCCCTGTGCCCAACAAACTATTTGCTGACAGCCTCTCACCCTCAACCAGAGCTACAACAAGTACCTTTACCTGTTCATTTTAGGGACTAGATATTGATTACTGTCAAATAAATAAAACAAATAAACAGTTTACTGATTACACGGGAAGGTTAAAGTAAGGAGGTAAGTCCATGGTTGCCTGGCAACAATAAAAAGGCACAGCAAGTGTTTTATTTTCACTAGTGGCATTCAATTAAAAAAAAAAAAAAAAGGCAGTGTGATGTGCTTCATGTTTTGCAACCTGCAAAATGCTTTCTGTGCGAGCGGGGCCTTAGTCATTTAAAGATCAAACATTGTTAAAATAAGTTGTAAAAATGAGAGGGATACCCATTTCAAGCCAAGACCTTAAGCAAGAGTAAAAAGTGTGACAACCAACCCTGGTCTCCAAAAACTAATAATTATATTTGAACAGTACGTACTTTTTGAAGAAAAAAAATAAAAGTAAGATGTGGACAGTGGGTTTATTTTTAATAGTCACAAGTGTGTAATGAAGTATAAAAACAGTTTATTTCAATGCCTGAACATTTTGTGCAATGACAAAACTGAAAACAATGCAACATTTTGTAATGCTACGGGTCACTACTACGGGGTCACTGTTCATGTCTAAAACAGTTCATCTCAGTACCTGAATATGGCTGTGCAAAACAAAATTGCAAATATTTCTATTTCTATATATTCTTGCAGACATTTCTTCATCATTTTGTAGCTCTGCATGAATTTTCCTTGCTCCACACTACAAGCTAGGAATGTCCTCTTTGTCTGTAGGAACAGTCTGTCACACCTTACTGGCCTGTATATAAAATGCTGTGATAATACAGTAATAAAGTCCCCATGTCCTCAAATGAGTACTTTTTAATTAACACCGTCTAAGCATCTAAGCTTGTTACTATTGCTAAAATTAATCAAATCTGTATGCAGTATTAAACTACAGATGTTATTCAGCACAAATAAACAAGTTTCAACCATAACATTTGATCAGGTTTTGTGCCTTGTCTACTTTTGCGTTGGGATCGACTGCAGACTAAGGTAAGCAGAATGAAGTATGAGGTACAGCAAACCTAAAATGTACTGTTTTCATATGACGATGCAGGGTCTCAGGAGGATAGACATATAGCTGCGCCCGGTGGAACTGACCCTCCCATCTTCAGAGGGTAAAGGGGGTTAAATCAATTAAAGTAGTGGCATGTTCAGATTCTGCAGCTGCAATAAAAAGTATAAATCAGGTCAAACTGCCTGAGAGGATCTGTTAATTAAGGGTTATATGTGCCAACTGAAACTACAGGAACTGAATACATATTCATACATGTTCTGCTGGACACTGGCACATGTTGGAATAGAGGGAAATGAGATTACAGATAAACCTGATAAAAGTGCATAAAATCAGTTATTCATCATGGAGTTGTGACATGGCAGTAAATTTGGAAAAAATGACAATAAGGGCAGAGTATTACAAAATTCAAAAGTCTATTAGAGTTATAAGTGTGATAGAGGTAAATGTAGGAAAGAGGATTTTATCTGGGTTAGGGTTAAGACATACAGGACTAAATGCAACCATGGAAAAATCAGTGTCAGATAAATGTGAGATTTGCACCTGGAAGGAATCTGTTGAACATGTGCTGATAGGTTGTAGAAAGTTCAGTGTCGAGGGTGAGAAACTGAAGGACAGGGAGGTAGATATGTCAAAAGAGTGATGCATTAAGGGTCTGTTAGAGATAGGAGACAAACACGTACAGATGTAAAGGGCTTTATTTAATTACTTAAACAAAACAGGTTTAATATCCAGAATATAACTTCTTTAGAAAGATTGTTTTTTGCTTGTTTTGTAGTTGAGCTGATTTCCAGAAAACATGTGGCCCCTGCTGGCCGATTAAAAGAAGTACAAAGTCAGCAGTCAATGATGGTACAAAACAGTCAATAAAAAGGGCTTTATAACAACTTTGAATCACCCAAACCATGAGAGGTCTTTGACCATACAGTCATAATTATGCTCACAAATTGCCCAAATATTAGGCTGATTGGTCCAGTAGTTTGCAAGATTAGCTGCCAGACAGATACACACACACACACACGCACGCATGCACGCACGCACGCACGCACACTTACACGCGCGCACACACACACACACACAAAGTGTTGCTCAGCTACGTCTAAAGTGATGGAATTTTCCTAGCAAAAAGGCTTTTTACACTCCAAATGGAATGCAAAGGTCACACACACACATACACACACTCATGCACGCACACACTTAAAAGCACCTGGTCCTCTACTGGCTTATGCCTGGCAGAGATAATAAAAATGACCACTTCTCCTTGACTGAAGAATAAAACCCCAGTACAGACACTTTTAACAGAAAACAAAAGGCACCTATTTCAAAGAAATTTCATAAAGCAAACCTCAGTTTTTTGTATTAAAGCTGTCATGGAAAAGAAGTGTAATGCCTACCATACACTAGAAGTCTTTGAATGACACTGTCTTACATCTGAAGACACAAAGTCAGAGTTTTTAGTCACAAGACTGGGCATGTTGCAGGGTCACATGAGATATCATTAAACATGTTTGATTTTATCAGAATGTCACCACAAGAAAAAGACTGACTTAAGACAGCCGGACTGAGTTTAAAGACCACCTTAGAACAAACGATCAAGATCAAGGGAGCATGTCACAACTCTAGCAAAACTTTCATGATTTTATGATGATGGACATTTGTCTGCGACAGAGGTTTCACTTTCACTGTTACTGAAATAAGACCAGCACCGTTGATCACTGACACCTCCCACCACCACTTTAAAAACTTTAATAGTAAAAAAAAAAAAGAAAGAACCCTCAAATAAGAGCAACAGAGGCGGGATCCCTCTTCTAGGACAGAGACACATGCAATGCATGTGGTGTGCACAGAAAAAACCAACATAGTAAAATTACAGTACAACAATCAGGGTGCAACAATATAGACGGATTGTAAACACACATGAAGAACCTTGAACAAAAGGCGTCAGTGGTAATTAATGGCTCTGTGGCGTAATTCTATAAAGTATTCAAGACTTCAAGTGTTATTTATTTCCTGATGTGGAATGACAGTCTCTGTGTTTCAGGGTTCAGTCTCACATAGCACCAGACAGCGAAGGCCTCAGTCAGTCTCCAACAGGAAGTCAATGCTCTCAGGTGGCAGCGCCCAGTCCTCCTGACTGAGCAGCGAGTGCAGGCGAGCAGCGGTGGCTTTCTCCCTCTGGCAGGTGCTCCAGTAGCGCAGCATGGCAAACACTCGCTCTACATGGATTGAATGGTCCTCTTCAATCTGTTCCAGCTTCACATTGGGGATGTCCAGAGCCAGCCTGCCAATCTCCCTCCAGGATCTGCCAATGGTACGAGCCACAGTCATCAGCTGCTTCTCCTTCACTAGGCGAGAGCCTGTGCAATGAGACAGAGGCAGATAAAGCAAGCGGCGGTCTCTATAATGTTTCAAAGGGACAGTTTTGAGTGTAGTGTGACCCACCTTTGGTGCAGATCTGCTTGGCTGGAATGATCTCTTCTAAGTCTGGAGCTGTTTCTCTCTTTCTTGATGTTTCTTTTTTTCCTTATAAATAAAGACAAAAATTATATTTAATATGAAAATTGAACAGTGCTTCATAGTGGAATTGATGAAAATACCAAACGGATTTTGTCCTACCTGTAGCCAGTGTGTTGACCTGCAGATCCTTTAGAAAGCGAAGCAATGGGAAGGTTTCCTGCAGGGCCTGGTCGTTCAGCAGCTCCAGCAGACCCTGCGCTGCTTCAGGACCTCTGTGGATGATGTGATCCAACAGGTCTGTCACCTTCTCACTGGGAACACGGCAGGATTTCACCTGCTGGTACCCATGAACAGACAGCAGACAGCGCGAGTCTGCATGCTGCAGGACAAAGTCAGCGTCTGCGCTCAGAATTTCGATCAGCTTGACCTTCTGGCGTCTGAGTAGCTGGATTTCTGCTGCTGGATCCTCAGCCATGACTGAATGTCACTGGAATGAGAAAATAAATTGATGGTTGATTCTTTTAATGGAAGGACGCATCAAATCTAAAATAACTGCAAAAGCAAAGCAATATATTGTGGCAGTTCAACAAATCTCAGTTATCTTCAGTCCTCAGGTCAGATATTTTACATTTAGATTCTCACAGTGGTGCATGGTTTACTTCTTTAAGTAATGTAAGCTTTACTGTCTTTGGTTAACCCTTGAAAAACCTGGAGCAACATCACTTTTCTTCTTTCAGATGTCTTTCACAAGTATTCAAACCTTTGAGCACTGAGTAAATTGGTGCAATTTCCTTAAAAAAAAAAAAAAAAACATGGGAAAAATGGCATTAAGCAACTTGGTAAAAAAAAATCCACAAATTACAAAAACGAACAAACAAACAAACAAAAAAATAAATTAAAATTAGATTTAGGAAATTATCAAAAAAACAAAACAAAAAAAACTAGGGACAAACTATACGTATAATTACATTTTTTATAATTATGTTACAGAATTATTATAATTTCTATGCACTCTCTTTATCATAATTTTCTTTTTTTTTTACCAGGAAAAAATTTCCACAAATTACAAAAAATGTATTAAAAAAAAAACACTAGGGGGATAATTATATTTATAATTATCATTATTATATGTTTAAAATGATATTACATAATTATCTCTTTTTCCAGGTAATTTCCTTGTTTGTTTGTTTTCAACTTTCTTTTCTGTTTTATTTTTCGTTTTTAATACCTTTTTTTGTTTGTTTTTCTTTTTCATTTTTGCTTTTTACTTTTGGGCCATTTCATCTTCCGTTGCTTATTGCCTTCTTCCCATGTATTTGAAAGAATCCAACCCAACTTGCTCAGGTTTCAAAGGGTAACAGATATCATTTATAGGTAATAGCAGATTATCTACAGTAATTTTTGCCCATTGATCCTCTTGTTGCTGATGAGGCACACTGTACTGTGTGGGAATTTTAGGCTACTGAGGCTGACATCTGAATAAAGGTTATGACCTAGCTTTAAAGACAGCTGATGGGGTTTAAATCCTTGAATGATTCAGAATGATTCATTTAGCACATTTAATAACACATACATGTGTAAGTTATTACCAAGCAGACTCTTTTGAAGTTTAACTGATCATGTCAATATGAAAAAGCCAGTTCAATGTTGTGCACAATACCTCTATAAATCCTAAAGACTCCTTTACAATGTTGTTCAGAAAAGAAAAAATAATAATAATATAAAGCGTATGTTTCTGTGTTTACTACGTTACTACGTCACACCAGTATCTCAGTAGCAGTCCCATGCTGATTAGCACTATGTTCGGACTTCCTTGTTTCCTGACACAGCATCTGTTGTCCTCCAGCTCCAGGTGCGCCTCACACTAACACAGAGCACGGCTTTATGTCACAGACAACATGAACTCCCTTAAGACTCTTACCATTTAATGTAACAGCTGGAGTAATAGGATAAACGCGATTAAACAACGACAGCTTTCTGCAGACACACGGAAACATTTCCTCTGTTTACATGACTTAGATCATTTGCATCAGACCTCTTTACTCCCGCTGCTTCTTCTTCTTCTTCTTCTTCTTTGTCTGCTTCCACAGACTGCAGCTGAAAATATCTGTTACCACCAGCATTATATTTCTGTGTGCTTCCATCCTGTGGGTGGATGTCTAAACTGCAGGACTCTGCAGTGGCTGTGAGGACTGGATGACATCTGGTGGAAGTGATGACGCATTGCACTCTGTAGTGAGAGAAGCTGTTTAATGGAATAATAACACAATATCTGAATAAAGATAAGATAATACGAGATAATACTGTATTATACAAGCAGCACCTAGAACCACGAGTGACTTAAACTATTAGTGAAATACCTCTGAAGCAATATATCACCACACTTACTACTGCTGTTACCATTAGTCATACTTCTGTTATTGCAAACATATGATTATTATTGTCACATATATACTGTCATATATTAATATATACCTACAACTAAAATTCATGTTATTGTATCTTTTGTCTTTAGTGTTGGCTGTGCATCTCTCTCTCTCTCTGTCTCTCTCTCTGTCTCTCTCTCTCTCTGTCTCTCTCTCTCTCTCTCTCTGTCTCTCTCTCTTTATAAATAAAATTGAATACACAGCATACCCTGTATACTTAAACAGTGGCCTAAGGAAGCTATACGGGCCATAGTGCACATAATTATGACGGGCCCTTATGCACACTATTGTTTCAAAACATCAGTATACATAATATCTCAATGTTCCTTTGTTTAATAACTACTCTATTACATTGGATGGCAAACCTATATCTCTCCCCAGCTGGTCAGGAAAAGGAATCCATGTTCTAGCAGACATTATACAAGGTAATAGACTCAGAGCTTTCCAAGATCTTAAAGATTCCTATAATCTTCCAGGTACCACATTCTTCTTTTATTTACAGCTGAGATCGGCTCTCAGTGCCTATGGTGTTCCTGGGGTACCAATCTGCATACTCTTCCTATCCATAGGCTTTATACCTCCAACGCTCAGTATATGCTCGTATCAAAACTTTATTCGTTACTCACCCAGTTCACCACACAGCAACTGCCAATTTACAAAATTTGGAAAAAGGATTTAGGTCTATCGAGCATTAACTGGTCTAGAGTTTGGTCCAATATACAACTCTCCTCCAAGAACCCCGATCATCAAATGATTCACTACAATTTCGTCATGAGAACCCACTTCACCCCCCTAAAATTAGCAAAATTTTCAGCTACTCATTCCCCCAATTGCAGTTTTTGTCCTCAGGGTACACCAGGCACATATGTCCATATGATGTGGGACTGTACTAAGGTTAACACCTTTTGGCACTCTGTTGCATCTGCACTCTCTATAATTATTGGAAAAAATATACCTTGTGTACCTGCTTTGTTTTTGTTAAATGATGATTCAGGTTACGTTGCTGTCCTGTCCTTTGTTCTTTGGTTGTTGTTGTCTTTTTTGCTTCCTTCTGTTTTTTGGTTTATTTGTTATCTTTATTTTAGTTTTGGTGCGTATTGTTGTACACACTGGTTCTATGTGTATTGTCTTGTCAGTGGTCGAAACAAAAATAAAAATTAGATCACAAAAAAAAAACATACATAATACCCAAAAATCATCATTGCATATCTGACAAAAAAACATCAAAGAAAGTAAGAAATTAATAATCTAATTGAAGATTTGATAGCTCATTTATAGATTTTATAGCTGATGGAGAAAAGCATGCCATTTTGTTTTAGATATCTACTCACTACTTAAAAAAATAAAAACTAACACCATGATGCAGATGGGTTTTCTTTTCTAAGGACATATACAGCAAATAGCACTGTTTTTAAATTAATGATATTCTTTTTTTCTTTTTAAATCATTCCACTTTGAACACAGGTCTCTTTCCAAGGCGGCAATCTGAATCACTTACAGGGGCCCATTCTCTCTACAGGCCTCTTCTCCAGTGCAATCACACTGCCTGCACTGTCTATATTTACGCCCCTGTACTACAAGTATATATGTAACAGGTCAATGATACAGCAGTAATATGTGTAACTGTAACAAGTCAAATGTACATTTGTAATATTGAGTATTATAATTCCACAAAATTTGTTTCAGTTATTACCTGACACACTTTGACCTCTGTACTCAACATGTCGAATGTTTGATACTCTGTACCCTTATGTTCACCTTTGGGGGTACCCCACCTATAAAGGGGTGTTTCACGCCTTACCTCTCCCCTTTTGCTGTTGTGCTCCATGGGAGAGGTAAGCAACATTGCTCTTATGGTAACTTCCATGTTTTAGCGCTGTTAAGCTGTGTTTATATGGTCATTTTATGCCAACATGATCCTGTGTCACTTAATTTGTGTAGGGGCTGGAGTTTGTATGGTTGTGTTTGACGGAGGATTTTGTTTTTGCCATGTGCTGTCAGAAGAGGAATAAACGGAGATCACCTCCACCTGCCCATAAGCCCGTTCAGTAATCTTTTTGGGCATATATAAAAGTACAAAAATAACAATATAGTAGCAATGTAATACTGTTATATAATGGTACAAATAATAATGCAATGTAAAATAATAATCTGTGTGTATGTCCTTTACAAAGATGTAAAAGCAGAATAGAAGATGGTGTGTGTGTGTGTGTGTGTGTGTGTGTGTGTGTGTGTGTGTGTGTGTGTGTGTGTGTGTTATGCTGTGTTGCTGAAATGACCTCAAATTCCTGAAACAGGAGACAGACACTTAACTGTTGTTGTTGTTCATCTAAATTGCTAACCTGTAAACTAAATGGCTTCTTTTCTTCTGGGCCCCCTTCCTCAAAACGAGACGCTCAAACATTCATGTCGACTCCGAGAAATGTGTTGTTGCTCATACCGCGGAAGTGGAATGCTGTAAACATGGGAATAAATATTTGATTATTTTGTTTGAGCAGAAAGGATTCACTGACTGAATACCAAACAGGAGATGTGTGTGTGTGTGTGTGTGCGTGCGTCTGTGTGTGTGTTTACAGGTACATGCACGGCCATGTGAATGATGAAGGATATACAGTACATCTGAGTCTAGAGTATCATTTCCTCCCAAGGCCTTTGACTGTTACCGGACAACAATTATCAGCCTTCCCCGGTCACACGTCTGCTTAGCTTGTTTACTCAGCTTCAGCTCTGGGAAATGACAAATCAATATCTTATTCCTGAAGAGATATTTGCTTTGTGTGAGAGGAAAAGCCTCTCGAGCCCATTTCATCCACACACAGTATACACTCTGAGTCACTGTGTGCATTAGCTGTCTGAATAAATCCAGTTTTCTCTCTGCCTACAGTGGGTGGAAAGAGTGGAGAGAACCATCATTTATTCTTATTGTTTATTATCACCACCCAGGTGAAACTGCTGTATAAGAGAGGAATGCTCAATTCATCTACCTTTATGTACTTCTAACGACTTTATTATGCTATAAATTTGCATTATGCTCAGACTTGATCTCGAGAAGACACATTGTGAAGACTCACACGGAGCTGAAACACATTGATCTACTGATCTAAGGAAATATACACATGTTGACACTCTGGTGAGCTTTCAACTCCAAATGCTGTATAATGTGTCTGTGAGATGTGCACTTAGTCATCTTGCATTAAATCACTGCAACACAAGTGGAGCATATTCTGTACGGAATATGAAAATGAACTTACTCTGCCGCTGATCGAGCACAATCCCACTCATACCCTTGTGCTTTTCAGGCCCCATCGCGCTCCCTGTCAAGTGGCAAACTGCATTTGTATGTGCATGCTAGTGGTGGATGGTATAATAGCTTGGACGCTCCACAGTGCTGATGGAGAATAATGCAGTTTCCTTATGAGTGGCTCTGGCTCCATTCTAAAGACCTCTGCACCTGGAAAATTGGGATTTTGTCGAAGAGTGAGTGTGTGTGTGAGCGTGTGTGTTTATTTATGCATGTATACAATTCAAGAGTGAGCCAGCGCTGCAGCTTATCCCCTCCACGCCTTAACAGATAAATTAGATTTACATGTAAAGTAACAGACAAGGGAAATCGCTCTTACTGACAGTCTTTAGCACTCTGAACCGCAAGGGACAAAATGGAGTCAGGTCTACATTTGTATGGATCAAGCACTGCTTTGTGCACTTTCACAATACACGAGTGGGGACCTTTATGCAGAGAAACAAACATGCACATAAACAGAACTCCCTATAAGAGAGCGGCGTCAAAATCCTTGATAAAAGAGACTTTTCTCCTTTGAATAAGCACCCACTTTACAAATACCCTCAGATGCAACTCATTTGTTATATTTCCTTGAAACTGACTGACTTCAGCTCCTCTCTTTGAACCAGTATGATTTTATGTGATGAATAGTTTCCACCTCTGTGTATAAACAGCCTCTCCCCCTGCAGAGTGTACAGTTTGTGTTTGCTGTAGCCGACTGTAGATCAGCTGGGTCTGGGCCACACACAGGGGCCTTTGGGACGTGACCCCGCACATGCTCACTCGCAGGGTGAATGGAGCAGCAGTGAGGGGACAGCTATGCATTTGAGTGACTCTGACATGTCTGTTTGTTTAACATGCATTATATATGAAAGACCAGGGTGAATGGAGGAGAGAGCATGAGAGCAGGGCAGCAGAAGAGACAGAGGGAGGAAGACAGAGACAACACTGACGATATGGAAAACAGGAAGCAAGGTTATTATTAACTAAAACAACTAGAGCTAGGTGTAAAGAAGGGCTGTAACAATATATTGTTATTTATTGTTATTGTTATTGGCTGTTTTTGTCCACTATAGTACCGTTATGGTTACACACTCTATCTCCACCTCCCTACACTCCTATTCTGAGTGGAAGTCATTTTCCAAAGAGGAGACAAAACACACAATAAACAAAGTTAAAGATGAATTTGACTGCAGAATTATCAATGTTATTATTATGGGGGGTAGCAGTAGCCAGTTCAAGTCCCCATACAGACCAAGTATGGAATGGACTGTTGGCTGAAGAGGCGAAGAGCAAGAGCCCTAGAGCAAGGCACTAAACCCCCAACTGCTCGGGGTGCCTGTCCATGGGCAGCTCCCTCGCGCTGACATCTCTCCTTGTAATGCATGTATAGGTCCTGTTTGTGCATGTGTGTGTATTTGGGGTAACAGTAACAGTACCATGGCAAGCTGCAATTGGGGAAGCTTATGAACATGAAAGCCTGAAGTACACAGACCCAGCAGAGGCAGAATAACGTGCCTGGCGTACCCAGGTGCTCCCAGTAAAGGTTGTGTGTAGAGGATTTGTAGCCACATCATCAACCAGGCTTCTGAAGAGTATGGAGGTTCGAGGACAGGCCTTCCAACAAGGCTGCTGACCGTAGAAGAAGAAGAGGAAGGACCCCAACTGGTCTGCATCATGCCCAACATGAGGGGTAAAAGGAGAGGGGGGCACACCCAGGACACCAGGTGTCACCGTTGAGCCCTTTGGGGGTGTTTACAGCCTGTCAACGAAACACCAATGAAGGCGGGTGCCCACCTGATGACCCCAATGACGTGATTACCCCTCTTCCACTCAAGACACAAGACATCTGGTAAGTGCTGATTAGTCTTAGGGATTGTAACAAGTCCTATAAGCTCAAGTGGGCCTGTGTGTGTATGGCAACAGAGTGAAAATAAATAAGTTCATACATGTTATTCCTATGTTATAAGACAGTCCAAAAATACTAGTAAACACAAACAACTGCTCCATAGACATTGAACTGGAAAAGATCACCTAGGAAAACAATCTAAAGCCACATTTCCACCAAACATTTGCAGCATGGTACATTTGGAACCAAAAGTAACCCCCCTAGACCCTAGGTTTCCACCACAAACAGTACTCTAAAATGTGGGTGGGGTTGTTGTCACTCACTGCTCTGTCCAGCACTCACTGTAGGCCTATTTCATCACCAGTGACACAGATGGCATTTTTGGTCCTCCCCAACAGAAGGGGGAACAAAAATGGGGATGGTACAGAACGGTTCCATTGGTACCATCCACAACTTTTCACAGTGGAAATGGAAAAAATGTGTACTGAACTGAACAGAACCATACTGCACGGTGGCAACAGGGCTTAAGTCTATGGGCACATTTTCTGAACCGAGGACAACGTTCACGCAAAATCTCAAACACTGCCCATGGCAAATACCCCTAATATTATAACAAACAAAGAAACAAAAACCTATAACATTACTGAAACTAATAAAAACTAAACTGAAACAAGCAAACCCACTCTGAGAACAAACTGAAACTAAACTGAATTGAAAACAAGAATCTCAGGGACACAAAAATAAGAAGTAATGAAAAGAATGAAACGGCAATACCTCTGCCAGGAAGACGGTGAGCAAGAGGGCAAAGGGAAATAGCTGTTACCAGCAGAGTGCACACATACCGCAGGTCGAAAGCTTCACTTTCCTGCCAAAAGAGGCTAAATTTTGTACAATGATGGAAGAATAGAAGCAAAGTGCAGAAAAGTACAATGGTAGAAAAGGAGATTTCAGCAGGGCTCGAGTCAGAGCACCAAAGTAATGCCATCTGAGATGATATTATCCTTACTTTCAGAGGAAAGGTGGTTGTAATATGATTTAAAAAAAACCCTGCAGGATGGCCATGCATTATCATTCAGCATGTCATATACATTCACTCAGATTAAATATATATGAAGCTGTTGTTCATTAAAGGAAGGAGACAGTTTGCGGAGGACTTATAGGCCGAGCCCGTAATGTAATTGACGGGTCCATTAACGCTGATAGAAGTGTAAATAATTTAAGTGTGTGTGCCTGTGCGTGTGTGTGCGCTCCTCAGCACCCCTACTTTAGAGAGGAAACTGAAAAATGGCTAACACAAAGGCATTTCCCTTCCTTTAAGTCTAATGAATGGAAAAGACAGTGAGTCTGACTGACAGACACATTCTCAGACTGCATTAAAGCCTCAGAGAAGCTGCAGGAGAAAATGGATGAGTGCACGAGAAAGGGAGACGTTTTGTGTGTGTGTGTGTGTGTGTGTGTGTGTGTGTGTGTGTGTGGTGAGCAGGAGACTGTGAGATCATCTGCAGCTGAAGTCACTGGACTCAGAGGGAGAAAGGTGTCAGCTGACGTCAGCATGTCATACCTGCTGTAATTCAGTGACACCACCAGTGTTGTGTCGAGACCCTGTTTACGGGATTCACCAACCATTCATATCGGCATCATTACATCAACTGCAAAGGAACAAAATGAACAAAAGGGTGGAGAGAGCAAACTGATGTGTGTATGTGTGTGTGTCTACTGCAGTGTGAGTCGACCTCTAGAGGGAGCTCTTATCATTCTAAAGCCACATCTTAATGCTTTCAGCTGGCTCCCTCACTCAGCTCCTCATTTAAGCACTTTTTTTTTGATAATTTCAGCCATGAAGCTCAGACCTCCCTCAACCCGACAGCATCTCTGTTTCTGGACACGAGATGATTCATGTAAGTGCGTCAAAAGGGGGCAAGCCAGGTTTCCTAAGCACCCGAAAGAAACCCAGCTGCAAAATGGATCCACCTTCTGCCAGCCTTGTGCTTTGCTCTGGACTGTCCTAAACTCAGCAACCACTGTGCAAGAACTGGAGTGACTCTGGACGGTAATGTTTTCTGAGGCCATCACACCTAACCTTTTGATCCAAGCGAGGGCCTCCGTTACCCTCTGTGACACTGGCTGAACATCAATGAACATCTTCTAAAGCATTCGGGGTCCTTGTGGATTTGCAGCGCTGTGAACAATAATGGCAACTGGCCTGGTTTAAACTTACAGGGCAGAGCTGTCCGGCGTGTCTTCTCCCTGCTGCTCTGTAATGAGATGTTTTAGTAAAGAACTGAAGTCAATGGGGACATCCTCATTCATAGAGATAAACCTGTGTAATACAGTCTTTCTCTTCTGTGATTCACCGCTTGTTTCATCACAAACATTATCCTCTAAACCTGTGTTGCATGTTGTGAATGGCTGTTAAGCATTTTGAATGCTTACTGCTAATTACAGCAGGACAGCATTTTAATCTTTGAGAAGGAACATTCCCAAATTGTGCCCTTTGTGTTCAAACTACTTGACATCACTCAGATTGTTTTCATGGCATAGTTTGCCCACAGTTTGGAGGACACACGTCTCACTAAAGTTACAAAGGCATCTAGTTGATCAGTGTATTTGGCAGTCTTAAAAGTGTCTATAGATTGGTAGCGAGAGGTTTGCAGATGCACTTGCTATTGATCTGTCTGCAGTTATGGTATTGCAAACAGTCATCATATTTTGAGAATGCATTTCCAACCTACCTCTGCCCGTATCCAAAGCTCAATAGTACAGTAACCGATATGTCAAAATGCTCAAGTGCTGGAGGTTATATTCTCTATTTAGGCTTTCTGGTAACTTCAAAGGAATGCTTTGCCCACAAATGACCATCTGCATGTGAATTAGTGTCAAAACTTTTTTTTTTTTCTTGCATGCCTCCATGATGAATGGAGAATCCAAAAACTGAGAAAATTCTTGAGGAATTTAAGTTAATGGAACTATGTTTAACAACAGAAAACTATATAAAAAGACATGATTACAAACTCATGCAGTATAATCCGAGTAATTTCCTTCCAGCTGTATGCTCAGCACTTTATAAACATGCTAAAATCTTAAGATAAGATAAGATAAGATAAGATAAAACTTTATTGATCCCACACCGGGGAAATTCACATGTTACAGCAGCTCAAATAGCACAGGTAGAAAAGCAAGTTGAACGGCAATAAAATAAAGATAAAATACAAAAATATAAATATCAGAATTAGAAATATATAAAATATAAAGTCCTAGATTTAGACACAACTATACACTCAATACTATTTTACACTATACACCTTTCACTCATGCACATATGAAAAAAAAGAATATGTATATATGAATATATGTATTACTTACTATATATTCATTCATTCATTCATTTTCCTTACCTGCTTATCCTGTTGAGGGTCGCGGGGGGGCTGGAGCCTATCCCAGGTGACAATGGGCGAGAGGCGGGGTACACCCTGGACAGGTCACCAGACTATCACAGGGCTGACACATAGAGACAGACAACCATTCACACCTATGGGCAATTAAGAGTCACCAATTAACCTGCATGTCTTTGGACTGTGGGAGGAAGCTGGAGTACCCAGAGAAAACCCATCCATGTATATATGAATATATGTATTACTTACTCACTATTTACTTACTATTTAAAGCAGTGGTTCCCAACTGGTCCAGCCACGGGGTCCAGATTTCTTCTTAGTCATTAGTTTGAGGTCCCATAGTTTAATACATTGTGAAGTAGCTGTCCGTTATTCATTGACTCTACAGCTATACTTCATGATAACGCTTCTTGTCCATGCATGATATTGTGTGGAATGTGTTTCTATGTTTTAAATTGTAAGATTTCAGCAAAAGAAGCATGTGTTTGGAAAGAACAGAGTATACGACTGGATGAAACAGACCCGGATTGTACTGCACAAGCTGTGTGAAAGTTTGTAAACAGATGTTTTGATATAGTTTTGCTGTTGTTAAATGCGGACCCCAATGACTTCAATTCATCAAGAATGTTTTCCATGTTTTGTATTCTACGTTCTTCATTGAGGCATGTGAAAAAAAACAATGTTTTCTTCACAAATTCAGTGTAACACAGAGCGTGTAGCTTATTTACAAATGGTCATTTTGTGGGTGAAGTATTCCTTGTGGTATTGTGTGTGTGTTTATAGCTGAACTTAGCTGCATAAATCTTACTGATGATTAATGATGTGAGGTCGGATACAGAGAACTACAACAAACAAGGTTCAGTTGTTTTGCAGTTACACACTGCACACATAAAGCACTCAACATACACATACTTGTTTAAATTAGTAATAATTTTTGCGCTCCAAAAGTTCACAGAAGTATTCATTTTATTTATAGATGTTATGTTGAAGTACTCATAAAATTATTTTTGCAGGCATAAAGGGAAATTCAGAGAACAGAAAGGAATGATTATTGAACCAACTGCTTGCATTGCCTTCAGCTATATTTCCTCTTGTTCCATCAAGTGAGTGTACCAACAGTTTTCAAGGCTTAAATTATCCGCAGTGTTCATCATCAGCTGAAAGAATCTCATGAACTTCATTGATCTGATCAATACAGGAAAAACAGCGCTGTTTGTGACAAAATCAAACCCCATGCTGTTCGTTTCTTCGCTGTCATAAAGTTTATATGACCAAGCAAATTGTCTTTCATTCTATCCCGTCAGCTACCACCATTACCTGCAGACACTCATTTCTGTTTCACTTCCTAATAACACCATTAGTGCTGAAAAACACTGAGTTCTGACCAGGTTAATGAAGTCCACTGGATATACGCTGGGTGTGTTTCTCCCTTATGCTTTTAAACAAACCCTTCTGAGATAATTAAAGCACTCAGAGACAGGGAAGATGACTTTGAGTGATTTGCGTATGTGTGAGTGCTGCATGCGTACGTCCAAAGCTTCGAGGTGGTGTCTCTGTCTGTGTGATTACAAGTGTTTGTGACAGCCGTCACTCTCTCCTGCTGTGTTTTTACAGCATATTGGTGTGAATATGTGTATTTGTGCCTGAGTGTATGTGTGTATAATAATTGGTGGTGGTCCGGATATGGTGGTGATTCATATTTGACTGTTGCATCATACCCTGGGGGGGAGGAAGTCTCCTTACCAATGCAGTAGTAAAAAGCCTTGCTTGAAGGCCTTGAAAAAAGAGTGCTATAATATATTATTTCTAATCAGATATGTCGGAGTATATATTATCTCCATATTTATTTTTGAATGCCCTCACTTTATAGCAGTATTGATTTTTGACGGCAGATGCTGATGCAGATATTTTTAGACCAAGTCGCTGATTGCTGGTGTTTTGTGACAAAATTCAATATCTGTAAATCTGAGAGTGTTTGTCACATTAATTGTTTCTCTGCATGGCTGAAAAATCTGTGAAATATTCTATGAAGTTTCTTTTGTTGGGTTGAAGTTCTTTAAAAACTGTACAATAAATAAATCTGGAAGTATTAAAAACTGTAACAATGAGCCGTAAACTATTTGGACCTACTTAAACAAGTATAAAATGCATCTACAGAGACAGGACAACAAAGAAAGCAAACAACATTATGGATGTCTAGAGGTGCCCCTTATCTCCTGGGCAACAATATTGGCCCCTCACTAAAAATAGATCCAAGTTTCATTTGTTCCACAAGTCACTGAATTTTGAATAGGTAATTCACAAGCACCGTATCCCTTATGCACTGACGCCACTTCTTACTGGTCAAAAAAGTCCAGCTGGTCTGGTGCATCCCCCTTCTCCTAGTATATGCATGGGTATATTAATGGGTACATCTATATTTATGTTAATGACTTTGGTTATTTATGGTGACTTTGTGATGTGTAATGAAATGCAGAATTGATTATGCAGCAAATCAATGGACTTTTGGGGACAAATTAATTATCTGTTTATCTTTAACCAGGTCCTCATGTCACCTTGGGTTGCTGGTGCCAAAGGAAACTATAAAAATACTTGAATCCATCTATGTATGACGAATCAACTACTGAATATGAAACCAAATAAGGAGTAAACACAGCTCTTCTGTGAGGGGTGTTGGTGTTTCACAGTTAGAATTTCATGGGCCTTTTTAGGTTTGCTTCTTTTTCAAGCGTCTGAGTCTGAAATGGTCGACACACCCAGTCGACTGTGTACAAGGAGTACAACAGGGGACCCAAAATGCAGCCCTGGGGTGCTCCAGTGTTAAGGATAAAGGTTGAAATGTAATGCATTCACTTGAGGAAAAAAAAGTTCTGTTTTTTTCTGAAACAACGAGATCATCTCAGAATTCTTAAAGAAGTTTTCATAAAAAAAAATAAAATCTGCTTTTGCTTTTCTTAATTAACGAGAAGACTTTTCAGAATTCTGAGATAATTATCTTGTTATTTCAGAAAAAACAGGACACATATTTTTTTTTCTGTCAAGTGAATACATTATGCTTCCGTAGTAGTCTTAGTGAGTGTCTGTTTTCTTAGCTCAGGGCTGGAGATCTGTCCATGGTGGTTTCTTGCTTTCTCCTCAGTACATGCTTGAATATATTCCAGGAACTGAGCAGTGCAGACAATGAATGACTGAAAAACTATGCAGTTACATGAATGAGGAAAAGTAGTAAAAGCGTATTGGACTTTAGCAACTTTGTAGCAGTAACAGTTTCCTTGGCATACGAGAGTGTGTTTTCCTCTGGACCCACACATATCTAACTGAAAAACCGTATCCCTGCCCTCCCAATAGATCTCCATGCTATAACCAGACAATCACTTAGTGTCTGGCTGTGGCCTGCAACCCACAGATTGCACTATTCCTCCCCTGGCCACAGGAATGGAGTATTATGCAACGAGTGGCCTACCTCAGGTCATTAAGATGCCCTCGCTCAGCAAAACTGGCACATCTGCGTGTGCTGATCAGCCCGGCACTGTGGTTGGTGGAGGGATGATAACTGCACGCTAATTAAAAAGCCATTCATTGGAGTGAAAGGCCAATTAAAGGCCTAATATTTGATAAGGCTCTCAGTTCACTCAGCAGCAAGCCCACCTGGGAAGTATTTATTAAATGTTAATGGAGACTGTAATTAATATCCAGGGCGGATTAATGTGCCACAGAATATCATTCATATTCACAGAGAGAGGGGGAGGGAGAGAGGGAGAACAAGTACAAATGAGAGACAGATATGTAACTCAGCATTTTGCTCTGAAGTGAACACAAGAGGCTCTTATACAGGTTTGTCATCAATCCAGAGCGTTGCTGCCGCAGAGCATGACGATTCCTTTTTTCACAGGCTGCGAAATTGTAGCAGAAATATTCAGGGTCCTTGTCACAGTTCTCATTTTCTAAATATAGCAGCCAGTTAGATCCTGATAATTGGGTGCTTGTGTCTCTGTATATTGATATTGACACTGATGGGCCACATGAACAGAGCACATTCATGTTTGTGTAGTGGTAAATGTGCTTTGTGTGTGTCTGTAGCTGAATTCATAGCACATTCTGCATGGTATTTACTGAACACTGAGCATGCAGGAACTGGAACACAATATGCAACAGGCACTATATAACACATATGAATATAATGTAATGTAATGCAAGTGTAAGAGACCCTTTGCAACTGAGGCAGTATTCATTGTTATTTTCCTTTTCAGCTTTTCCACATGCTGCATGTTTTTTTTTACATGGAAGGAAAATTAAATGTAAATTTTCCAATTTGGGCCACTGCTCCTCTCCTCCCACTTATTAGTCATATTGATTTAAAAAAAAAAACTCATTTTACCATGCTGTGCTAAGGGAACATGTTAGCGAAATGAATTATGGGGCAGTTTTAATGTTTTAGGGACCATCAGCTCCACATCTAGATTTAAATTAAAGGAGCAGTGTGTAAGATTTAGGGGGATTTCACTAACAAAGACCACGCCAATAGAGTTTTAGATTGCAATTAGTTTATCACGTATGGATGATGGGGATGAGAGTTGAGGGATGAAGGGAAGAGGGTCAAGGGATGTGGGATGAAGGGATGAGAGGATGTAGGGACAGGGAAGGAAGGAAGATGGGGGTGAAGGATGGAATCTGGTGGCAGTCCAGTGTCGGCTGAAGGAAGGAGGGCACAACGGAACCAGGGAAGTCGAGACAGAGTGGCGGAGTCGTCTCTTCGTCTGCTCTAGTATGGATGGAGCCCCGGTTGATTCCTGTATCCTGTGGGGACAGAGAGAGAAAAGGGACAGACAACAGCCAAAAGAAAAACAAAGAAAAGTGGTTTTGGGGAGGAGGGATGTGACAACGGAGTCAAAAGGGAGGGAAACAGATAAGGTGTGCTTAAATACTTTTAGTGCGGAAATAGATGAGATTGAGGCTTGGTCATTGTTCCCAAACTTAGTTCTTAAACTTCATTTAGGGGCATAAAGTGGTGAGGGTTGCAGGCTGCAACCAGCTGAAACTTCTCCTGGTTGGACTTCCCTAACTGTTCATTGTTTCAGGAGGGAGCCAAATTATCTCTAGAGGTCTCTTCCTCTCTAAAACAAACGGACCAAATAATTAAAACCAGTAAAAACACTGAATAAAGCAGTCTCATGTTACAAAGCAGTGTTTCCCTGATAATGTTTGGCATGTTGGAGACAGGCTGTTGGGCCAGCACCTGCTCATGTGTGCTCACCTTTTTCTGTCATAACTTAACATCCAGACGTTCAGGAGGTTTTCACCGGGTCCCTTCCTCTCCTAAACAAATGGACCTCGTGATTTGAACAGTTGAACATTGGTGTTTTTCCAATCACATATCTTTTCAGCTTCTCCTATTGTGCACAAAATGCTATGTAAGGTGAGTTTATTAACGGAAAGCATTTCATACACAAAGTCAATTCAAAGTGCTTTACATAAGCATAAAAAGCATAAACATACAAAACAAATAAAACAGAAAATAAGACAATTTATACATAAAAAAAACATAAATTAAAAACAAACAAAACAGTGAAATGCAGCAGATTTAAAAGATGTAAGAGGTGCAGAACTATAAGGATGTAACATCTTTAAATGACCTTAGGAAAAGCAAGTTTGCTGCTGCTTTTTTAGGTCTCTATTTCATATATGTTTTCTCCTGATAGAACTGGCATTGCATATTCTACAGAATACAAAATTTCCATTCCAGTATTTGGACACAGCCCCTGTTTACCACTCCTTTGCAAAGGTCCCTGCCTGGTTGTGTGGCTGTGTCAGTGTGTTCTGTTAGAGTGACTGTCCTTGCCTCTGCCCCTCTGAGGCAGGCCTCCATATAAAAGTTGTACTTTTCTAAAAAACTGTGTCCTCCTGGTCACTGAGCAGCACAAAGCTTGGGAGAGACACTCCCTGTGTTCTTCGGCCTCTCAACAACAGAGGACAGGCCAAGTTGAACTGTAGATAACGTACCTGGCAAAATGATTTCCCCGTAGAACCGGCCTCTTGCTCCCCTTTTCCTTTTACAAATAGCTTTGTTAGTTACTGCCGCTGTGAGCCGAATTATTGTCTGACCGCAATAATGGTTTTCTTTCATTTTCCTCTCATTGTGATGAGCTGTTTTGCTTTTACTTTCGACCTTGTTTACATCCCTTCCACAAGCCATTAGGAACTATGTAGTGTGTCTTCATTACAGATGGCTGCTCTATTAGCCAAGACTAATAGACATGGTCACAGAGGAAGGACATGCCAATAGCACTAAATATGTTAAAGATAACGATCCATTGGATTGGCGGCAGGATTAAGGTTACAGCCAAAGGTTGAGGGTAGAGTTACAATCTAACATTGGTGAATGGGAAAAGAAATTGATAGTGTTTCTTAAACTGTCAAGAGGTCAGTGTTAACTGTGTACCTGCGGCACAAAGACAGTAAGCCTACGATACAGTGACCACACAAACACACAAGTGATAGTATCTAATCTGGCTGTTAATCTATCCTTAATCTACGTGTTTTGACGTGGCTCACATGTGTGTTTTTGTGTGTCTGCATCTCACGACGGATAACGTTGGCAGGATACGCCGTGTGGGGTGAGAGCTGACATTAATACCATGAATAATACACATGCCTCAACCTGTGTTATTTAAATGCTCCATTAATAATAAAGAGACACTGAGCATGAGCTTTGCACCAGCGCACCTTCATAGGAGTTACACACACTGGGCTTTTTTGTGTATTTGCATATCTGCACTTGTGTCTGTGTGCAGTGCATTCAAATGGATTGGTGTTTGTAATTGCAGAAAGTCTGATTAAAACTGACATTGTTTGATTCAACTAAATTAGAAAGCAATTAGCTGATTTATTGCCTTTTTATCTGTCAATCCTTGAAATGTTATTCTGCTCACTGTAAGTCTGTAAACAACAGACTCAGCAGCAGCAGCAAGCCAAGCAGAGTATTACATGCCTCCGTGTGAGGAGAGTTGGAGGACCCCATAGTAAATACTGATGGTTTCAATAATAGATGTGTGTGTGTGTGTGTGTGTGTGTTTATTGGTCAATAAAATAGTCAGGCCTGAGTTTGAATGTAAATTTATTGTTTCTCTGGTCAGTCAGTTGTATGTTGTCAGTGTTAAGGTCACAATATCCTGTAAATCAGACAGTACTACGTTAAAACTACACTGTGGAGCAGCTACAGAGCTAAGATGGATAGGTGGGGGATGGAAGGGGAGGACTATTAGAGGATATAAGTAAGAAAGGGAGGGAGGGTGAACGAGAGGAAATCAGCAGGAAACGGCTGTTGAACGGCGCTCAGATCAATACTAATAACCACACACAGAGAATGACTTCCTCTCATCCCTAATAACTCACACAGAGGAGGAGAAAGATGGAGGCGCACGTCGAGAGGAGAGAGGTGAGAATGTGGAGGCTGTTAGAGGAGAGGAGGAGGACAGGAAAAATGAGTGTGAAGTTCGAATTTGTCGGTTGTGCAATCTCCGTTGGTCTCACGCTTCCTCGTTCTCTTTTCTTTCTGTGTAATAAGAGGGCAGGGCGAACAGACGGCCATGTTTGAGGTGCCACTTTATCACTGAGGAAACGCGGTGCCACCCATCTCCTCCTCCTGCAGCCCTCACTGAGCTCACAGAGCTACAGTCATATTTGGAAGATTAGAGCAGTGTGTGTGTATCTGTGTGTGTGTGTGTGTGTGTGTGTGTGTGTGTGTGTGTGTGTGTGTGTGGAGTGTTGGAGTGCCATACAATTTGCGGTGAATTAGATTTTTCTAAAAGCATCTCTCAATAAGAGGCTGCTGAATGCGTTTGCCCTAATGGCCTGCCATTTTATATTTCTTTAATGAAGTTACAGAAGAGGAGAAAATGGTCAACCCCGCTGTGCTCCTCTACACACACGCACAGTACGCTCCATTTTATTTTTAAGCTGAGGTGCAGACATTAACCTCAGCTAATTCTGTGTGCCGGGGAAACTGAAGCTGCACAATGCTTCTCACACTTCAGCACACAGGGAAAGCTTTTTATTTGTGTGTGTGTGTGTGTGTGTGTGTGTGTGTGTGTGTGTGTGAGCATATCTGTGCACATGACTACATCGGCTGAACTCACCAACACTGCATCAAAGCATAATAACATGATCCCAGCCTGCTTTAGAGTGACAATCCCATTTCACCCAGGCTTCACAGCTTTGGTGAAATTTCAACACCTTGCTCAAACTCAGACATATTCAGACATTGTTGAGCTGAAACTTCCCCATAAGAGTGTGTGTATGAGAGATAGAAGGGCAGAATAAAGTAAGGGCTTGTCTGATGTTGGATGAGAAAACCATACACATACGCAGAGATTTTAATGTCGCACGTTGCCTGACAAGTGAAACAAGGAATCCAGTTTCTTCTGTTTGGTGCCAACTATGAGAACCAAAGGCAACAGATCTGTCCGAAGCACATGCCTTCCCCAGTATGTTGCATGACTGTTTGAAGAACCTCTTCAGATCATTTCCAACGCAGCGAGTGTGTGCGTTGGAAAGCGGACTTGTTGTGATTCCCAGATGGCAGACGGCTCATTGTCTGCTGCAACATACAGAACATAGAGCCAAATTTTAGGACAGAGCTTTCATAAGCTGGTCATTATGGTGGAACTCAAGAGCAGATGGTCCCCCTAAAGCCCTGCGTGGAATTTGCTTCCTACAACCACCATCAGGACATATTTTCTGTAATATTTTTCATGCATTACTTTGCTAGGTAATGACCCTTGGGTATGGGAAAGCAAAAGAGACGATATGAGTCTTCACTTAAAAAGCAATATGTTGCAATTAATTCAAGTAGTGTTTGTAGTTGTGTCTATTATCCAGGCAATCTGCTCATAAAGGGCTCTTGTACTCGTCAACTAAGCCTGAATCTGAGAGAAAAGTTTTGAAGCTTTGAAGAACACTGACTAAATTGGAAACACAGACTTGAATGAGCACGGACCATATCTTTATTTATTTATCTATCTACGATATGTAACTTTGAAAAACTGTAATTTGCAAAAAATAGATGTGCTTAAGCAGAGCATCCCAGGTGTACTTATGTATTTATGTCCGACTAAACTGTTTCCCTGCACAGAAACGAGAAAACAAACGATAAGACTCGACATAGCTTAAACAAGGCTTTCATGTGCCAGGTAAGTAATTAAGAATTTGATCAGACAGAACGGTGCATATGAGGATTCCCCACTGATTGCATGAACATTTCATTTACACATATTCAGTTGCCACAGAGGAACCCTCTATAAGAGATGTGCTAATCAATAGTCTACCCTTACCTATAGAATTTCTCCTGGGTTATCTTCAGATGGTGCTATAGCTTATCAAACAACAATGATAGGCTACATATCACCATCGACCCATCCTAATCAATTATGTAATGCTTAGACCTGAGCCATACCTGCATACTTTACAGCCCCTAATGGCCAAATCTATCTATTCCTGCCCGTTTCTGTCCCTCCATCGCTCTCTGATATCGACTGAGACTGAGCTAAGATATGGCTGATAGTAGAACAGTGCCTGACCAAAATGGTATTGACTCATACAGTAGGTATTCATCAAAGTTCGTCCTGTTGGTGATGGAAGGTCTTCTAAGGATGAAATATAGATATATAACCAATGAGGACGATGTGAGGAGAAATAAGATGTTTCTCTCTGCTTACTTAAGAAGGTGTGTCTAAGTCAGACTGATACTAGATATACATATATGTATCATTTGAGTTTAGCAAATAATCATAATATACTGACCAAAATTCCGTTTTTAACCATTAACACATCACATTAAAATTTGATAAGGATTCCTTCTGCAATGTCTTCTTACATTGGCTGACATGTACAAATATTTTAGCGGTTGCAAGTTGCCAGGCAGCCATCTCTGCTCAGGTATGTATGCAATATCTATTATATATTATATATCTATCTATATATTAACAGCATAGCTAACTTCCTGTCACATGACTTGTGTGTTTGTGCATATGACCATACATAATGACTACTGGGGTGGCACAGTGGTGTGGTGGTTAGCACTGTCGCCTCACAGCAAGAGGGTTCCTGGTTCGATTGGTGACTCTAAATTGTCCGTAGGTGTGAATGTGAGTGTGAATGGTTGTCTGTCTCTATGTGTCAGCCCTGTGATAGTCTGGCGATCTGTCCATGGTGTACCCCGCCTCTCGCCCAATGTCAGCTGGGATAGGCTCCAGACCCCCCACGACCCTCAAGAGGATAAGCGGCTAGAAAGTGGATGGATGGATGGATAATGACTACTGTGTGTGTTATTGAAATTTACTTTCTGTTGCTACTCTGTCTGCATGTCTGCATGTAATGCCAATGTGTGTTGGTGCTCCGTGTTGCTTGCATGTCTGTTTGTGCTGACATGCTATTGTTGTTGTTGTGTTATTGTATTGCACTGATGCTCTGCTGTTGCTGTTGCTTTGCATGACTTCTGTTCTAGCTTGACCATTTCTAATAGCTGTTGTTAACACTGTCTTTATGTCTTTACGCTGTCTTTGTCCTGTGATCTTTTTCCTTTTATTGTAGTTGAAAATTAGCCAGCTGGCTAACACTGGCACATTTACAGAAATGTTGATTAATGTGTGTTGTCCTTTTGAATAAAATAAATTAAACTAAATTTATGGCTACTGTGACAGCTTAGCAATGGACAGAAAAAGTCAAATTCAGTGGTGGACAGTATAATTCTTTTTTTCTTGTTACATTTGCTTTGAAGTCAGTGGATGACTTTTTTTTTTTTTTTTTTTTAATTTTCTAAAAAGCAAAAGTCCATAAACTGTGATCATGCAGTTCTGCGTGTGGTTTCTTTGTTGAAGTGGTGCTCCCGTTCCCCTACCTCATGCATGCACTTCTCAGATGGGGCAGCTCATCGATAGAGACAGGTAGAGAGGAGAGGTCATCAGCAGGCGGTTGTATTTGGTTATGCAGTGTTACTATGGCTACGGCAGCGGATGGAAATAATGATTCCCCACCAGACCACCCATGGCCATACCGCCCATCCGTGTTTGAAGTTTATGAGATGAAGAACTATTCATATAATCTCAAATGTTTGCTGTGTTTACTGCACCATCCAGAGGTTGAAGCTGTTTTACATCACTGATAATGCTGTGTAAACTTCAAGCAAGTCAGTGCATTCAGTGTGTTGTTTTAGAGTCATTAGGTGCTGTAAATATATTGTGACAATATACAACAATGTGTTGAGATTAAAAAATGAAGTTCACCAGAACTTTAACTCAAGTAATTATTACACTCAGCAAGCAACTTTTACTTGACCAGGACTATCTACACTTTGACTCAAGTTATAGAGTTGTGTACTTTCTCCACCACTAGTCAAGTTAAATAAGATCATTGAATATCAAGACTAATGTGCAGCACTGATGTCTCTGCAGTCATCTCTCAGTAGTCAGGACATAACCTTTTCTGACTAAAATATGAGTATTTAGTTAAATTCATGAGGATTCCAGCTTAGATAAGAATTTTAAGTAAATGCAGTTGTGGCTCATATGAAAAAAAGATGATGCTGAGACAGTGAAAGGTTATGGAAATGTTTACTTTCCACCATCTAGAATTTTTATCCTGTTTATATGAAGCATTATTTGGGTTGCCAGTGTCAGTGCTCTGCACAAAGAGGCTAAATATGTATAAGATAAGTATGGATAGAAATACTTCAGAGTGTAAAAGAGTATTTAATCTTGGGCAGTCAGCACAGTGTTTGTGTTAACCCTTTCATATATAGTGTTCAGTGGACAGCTATCTAAAAGCCATTGTCTTGTATATGCATGAGTTTTGATGCTATAGTTGCATTTAAGTCACTACAGTGGACCCTCATGCCTCATGTCATACACTGCCACCCACTGGCCAGGTGTTGTCAGTGCAACACAAATCTCTCAAAACCAAGATGGCCGACAGAATGCAAGAAATGTTGTGCCCCTCAAGAATATCTTGCCTCTATAAAAGCAGACCCTGGCAGGTAGATCAAATCTGGGAAAATCAAGTAACATCAAAGGGGTAATAGAGTTGTTAAATTTTCCAAATATTGATTATATGTTGTGAGGAAATTGCACTTAATCATTTGTCCACTAAACTGGGCATCATGCATCGCTGGCTATTTTTCCATTACAATTATACTATTACTGCAATTTTGTTGTTCTTGAAAATGCTTCATCTGCAGCGACTTTTTATTAGAAGGTAATGTACAGTTTTGTAACCGAAACAGTATTTTGACAATATTTTTGTTTTGTTTTTTGCAGAAAATGGTGTTTGGAAAGATGATATAGTTCAACAGGAGGCGGTGGTCTGAGTTTGGTTTGCCTCAAGTCCACAGTGCAGTTCATGTAACCTGTGCACTGTCAACACAAAGCTCTCCAGGTTATTTTTGCTCTTTGCCATTGTATTCAGCCCTCCAGATCGCATGCTATTGACCTGGGATGCTTGACAAAACAGGCAAAACTACATCGGCCTGTAACGTTTGCAAGGACGCAGGACGAGAAGTAGTTTGGTCCACGGACGATACTGCACATCTCCAGATGTGGAATGTAGAGTACATCAAATGACACCAGTCTGCAGCACAAAAACACTAAGGTTTTCCTCCAATTTTAAGGTCATGTAAAAGCAAGGGGTTTCATCATCGCACTGCAGTGCCACGTCAAAGTAAAAACAAAACCATGTATATATATACATAGGCCTATATATATATATATTTAAGATAGGTATTAGTGTGAAAAGAGAGAGGACTGAGGCCTCATCAGAGCTGAAATTGACCAGAAAGAGAGCTAAGTCCTTTTTCAGTTGAACTGACGATTGAGTCCCTTTTCTGTTGGTCCACTTTAAGAGGACTGAGTTCGGTTTGTTTAAAAAAGACTATGTGAAAGCACCCTAGGAGACAGAAGTTCCAACACACTAGTTTAACAACATTATAATATTTTTTTGTAGTTTCACATTATATATAACATTGTTGATTGGTTTATATGTTTTTTTAGTTAAACACTTAAAAGCATGCTGTGTACCTGAGTGGACATGTGAAAAACTCCTTGAATAATCCATGTTTAAAAAAACGAACTTTATGTTTTTTTAATGCCTAAAGAATAAAAACATGTAAGAAAAAAAAATCTTGAATGAGGATATAATTAATGCATGAAAGGGTTAATTTGGTTCACCTCCTGTTTAGTAAGTAGCGGAAATGCACCTTGTTGTCATTTGGCGCAGAAGAAGAAGAAGAGATTTTTTTTTCATCCTGCCTTGCTGGTGCCATGGCAGCCGTTTGGTTTGTTAGCTAACTGAAGTAATGGCGATTTCTTTGAAATAAACAAACACTGGAAAAAGTTTTCACTCCCAAAGTTTTAAAGGAAAGGGAAAGATTTTGGAGACGAGAAGACACCACCCCCATACTAGGTCTGCGTCGGAGCATAGGGCAAGATATGTGATTATGCTAATGTAAGTATTTATGCTAACATATAACGTTAGCGTCAACGTACGTCACGTGCGCACTGTTTATCAGGATGTGGAGGAAGCTCAATCCTGTTACCAATATATTATTCAGTATCCAAGATTTAAACTATTAGCTACAGTTTAAATATGTTAGGACTCATTAAGGACGGCTGTCACCTCTCACAATAAGTTTAATATCCGTTAATTTAGGGCCATATTGGTGAAGCTGAGGCCGAGATGTCGGACTTCTAACGTCACAGCGCCATCATGCTGACGTCACATGAGGTGTGGAAAATACAACTCTACAAACTGTGAGTACTTATTTTCATTATCTGTGTGTTATTGTGTTTGAGCTGGCCGCCGTGCCCTCGCTGGACCTGTGTCAATGTGTCTGTATGGAAGTTTTCTGCTGAAGAGCTCATTGTGATTAAAACTCTGCCACAGTTGCACTTTTAGTGCTGTGTTCAAAATACTGGCTTTGTATTTGCACGACTGAGGTATGTTGGCCACTTTGTCATCACAAAATGCTTGTGACTTTCTCCGTGTGACAGTTTGGAGGATACTGGTGTTTGGGTGTTTAGGCTATGGAAGCAAATCTAGGGATGTTTTCACATATTGTCCTTTTTAAATGAATCAATCTCAGTCCTCTGAAAGTGGACCAAAAAGTGGACTGACAGAAAAGGGACTGTCACCGTTTGATGTATTCTACATTCCACATCTGGAGACATGCAGTATCTTTGTGGACCAAACTACTTCTTGTCCTGCATCCTTGCAAGCGTTACAGGCTGATGCAGTTTTGTCTGTTTTCTCAGGTGTCCCAGTGCAATAGCATGTGATTTAGAGGGCTAAATACAATGGCAAAGAGAAAAGTGAACCTGGGGTGCTTTGTGTTCACAAGGCACAAGTTAAGTTGGGTCTGAGCTCTCTTGGAGTGTTCACATATGTGCAAAAAAATGCTGATTCACCGCTCTGAGTCTGTTTAGAGAGCTGAAAGGACCAAGTGTGAAAATGCTGTCAGTGTTCATAGCAATTTCTTATAAGAGCTTTAGCTTGTTGCCCTGTTTGTATTTGGTGTATGGTCACATTGAACTTGCAAGGGGTACCATCGAGTGTGACGTTGTTATACTTTATTTGAGGCTGTTTTTAAGACGTTCTGCCAAGAAAAAATACTTAATACTTCCTCCCCCTCTTATCTCACTTACTGCAATGAATATCATGTTCACTCATATGTGGAGAGTGGAGTTTTGCTGGTCATCAGAAAGTTGAGGGCCATCAGAGCCTGGTGTAAAACTATTGTTATCATCAAGGTTTATCATGAATAATTAAGGCTTCTCTTTAACTACAGTGTAAGAGAATTACTTTAATTCGTAGTGCAAGAAATAATGTAAGAGGTTAAGCTGTGGCCATCATATCTATGATGTGATCTAATATGAAAAGTCTTATTGATTGGATTAGGAAGAAGGACTTTAATGTGGCCATAAAAAAGACGGCTAAATAGGAGTCATTTTCTAAATAATTTAATCGTTCTTTGTTTTATGCTGTGTTTGTGCCACTGCTGAATTTGAGGCTCGGCTTGTGGTTACCTGTTGAATGTGTGGTGCTGATAAGTTATTATGATTAGACCTTGGCAACAGTTGCACTGCTGCACGGGGCTCTCATTGAGAGAGTGGATGTATTTATAATTCATATAAATAATTCTGTAGGCTCTCAGCTTTGTATTTTCACGTTTGAGTTATGTTGGCAACCCTGCTGTTAGTGGACCTAAATGCTTGTGATTTTCTTGCTGTGACAGATTCATAGAACTAATTAAAAACACACTGTACATGCAGGGGATTTTAATAATATGGAAAGCAAATCAGGATGTGTTGCGTAATATTTTGTGCTGTAGTTTTGTCAGATAGTCTAAATATTTGCATTTAAGTTTGGTCATAAGACTTGCAAAGTTCCCGCTGTTGTGTCAGTACCCTGGACAGCAACACTGTTCTTTAGTTCATCATGGTATGACTTTCCTTATTTAATACGTTGATGTACCGATGTGGACTAATGAGTGGGTTATATGCTGGTCGTAAGGAAACCCCATGGTCATCAGGACTTGCTGTCGTGTTCTTTCGTGGTAGATGTTTTGACTTGTGATAGCAGGAAAAGCACAGGTATCACTAAGGAGATTAACGATGGCTCAGTTCCATTGATTGACCCAGTTAACCATGCCAGGGAGACAGCGTGCCCAAAGCAGGGCCCCTGAAACAGCCTCACCTAAATTAAAATTACAGTTATTGTGAATTGTATTAATTACATGTGCCCTTTTTCTAGTTTACATTGAAAAGGTCTATATGGTTATAAAATTGTATTGCAAAGTGATTTTGTTATGATGAATAATGTTGCTTCTGTTTCACCTTTAACCCAAAAGCTAAAATCAATTTAGTTTACGTTTCAGAAGATTTTTTTTGTACAAGAAATAATTTAAAAAGTTAGCAGGGGTGTAATTGACACTATTGTATGATTGCCAGAACAAATGGAAGATTTAGCTGAATGATTTGGGTCGGTGTGTATTAGTGTGTGTGTGTGTGTGTGTGTGTGTGTGCATGTGCTCTCACTCACATGTTTGAAGTGGGTGTGGACACGGGAACTAATGGTGACTTATTAACATCATAATTCAGCCAGGCAGGACAACTAATCACTGAGACCTCAGATAGACCAGCCACAGGGGGTGATGGATGAAGCCTCTGTGTGCGTGTGCGTGTGTGTGTATGTTTGTGTGTTTACGTGCTTGTGTGCCTACATGTCTGCATGTATGTGTGCGTGTGTGTTCCTGTGTGCGTTGGTGATAGATGGTTGTGTGGGGGTCCTTTCACACTGAGATGTCTCCCAATCAGTCTTAATGATTAGGCTCCATTGATGAGGTGCGCTGATGAGAATGGGATCGTGGGTGTAGGGTGTGGCAACAAAACTCTCCAAAACAGGAAATACAACTAACCGATATCCTGTCTAGTTCAGCATTTAAAGTGGGTATATTTAAGACTAAACCACAAATCACTATCAGCCTGTTTAGACTTTGTATAAAGTGTATTTCGGTGATCCGAAAACAAGTGTACAGCAGGGACACATCACCATTCACACCTGTGCCTATCATGTGTCTTTAACTGACCACTTGTGTTTGGATTTTGTTACTGCCTATGTCACTTTCATGAGAACGTCAAAGGGTCAGTTGTTAGGTCTATCACTGTCTTCGCTCTTGCTAGCTGCTTGCTAGCATGCTCATCTTAGCAGTTGTGCAGGTACAGCTGTCAGCAGAATTCAGCACGTCTCCTTCCACTGGGCAAAACGATAGATGGCTGACAATACTTTGTCCAACTTGTTATAGAAAATGGGCATGTTATAAAGCATTAGTGCTGTCACCAAAACAACCACCATGTCCTGCAGTGATGACGTAGTCCTTGTCAGGTATACATTAGGATGTGCAGGTCAAATGCGTTCCAGACCACCATGCCAAGTGGTTTGAGTGATCACATCACAGTGTATCTTGGTGGTTGTTTACCCTTGTATTTAGTGCTGTCCACTTTAAATTGGATCATCCAAGATGCATGCATAAGATTTTAATGATACTACTACTCTTACTGATACTGCTTATTGATTTGGTGCTTTAACAGCGCTCTAACTGGTTCTTTTGGGGATTTTTAAGAGAGGCAAAATGAAACAAAATAAGAGCAGGATTAGCGTCGCTTCATTTTCTATGTATGTTAGTACAGTATATAAATGATCACTCTGCTACATCATTGATTAGAATTTGATTTCAATTTTCATTTTCATTTATAGAGCCCAATATCACAGATCTCATTTTGCCTTAAAGGGCTTTACAGCGTACGACATCCCTCTGTCCTTGGAACCTCACAGCAGATAAGATAAACCTCACCCCCAAAAACCCTTTAACAGAGGAAGAAATGCCAGAAATATCAACAACCTGAATGAACAACTGTTATAGACTAAAACACACCTGAGGTGGAAGGGATAACGGGAGATGAACTACAGGCTAGGTGGTCGAAAACGGTGCATTTCTCCACCTGTATGTGATGAACTTTCACTAGATGTTTCAAAAGATTGCTCATGTTACATGCAAAGGAGCTGCTGAATGCGTGGCAACAAGGAGTGTCGACATCAACTCGTGTATAACCATACATCTAAGCGTTTCGCTCTCTCCTCCATTGTCACAGAGAGCAGGGCCTTTGTGTGTGTGTGACACAGAATGGCAGAGGTGACCCCGCCTCGCCCCTCACACATGTAGCAGGCTGTGAGGCTCCGACACAAGAGAGCTCTCCTCGGGATTGAACAGCAAAAATGCATCAGTGAGGAATGCCTTAATCTTATTGCAAATGAGAAACATTTGGTGGTGACAGAGACATGTGCTTTTCTTGAGCGGCCACTGTGTTCGAATAGTTGTTGTTTTATTGTGGATGTTTGTATTATATGTGGTATTTGTTGTATTGTGTTTTGATTGGCTGCTACCTTGGCCAGGTCTCTCTTGTAAAAGAGATTTTCAATCTCAATGGCTTTCTGGTTAAATAAAGGTTAAATAAATAAGTACAAAAAACAGAGTTGGTGAGATAAAAACGCGTAGGTAACCTAAATGAACAAGAAATTTATCCTCTGAATTTCTCTAATACCGATGGCAGAACCTTTAATGTCGGAGCTTATCAATACTACAGTCTTTAATGATCTGGCCCCAGGGCCCGTTTAAAACCGGATTTCCTTAGTATCCTTAGTTAGTAGTAGGTATGAGCAGGCTTTATGTCTCTGCCTACTTGTGTGTGTTTGTGTGCTTCTGGTTGGTATTTTCACATCTGTGTTTTTGTATGTGTTGGGTCTGCTGTCTAGCTTTAGCTCATGGAAGGTTGGGCTGAGGCCATTTATCACGAGGAACTCTATAGAGAGGAGTGTGTGGAAGTCCCTTCCTCTGTCTTCTCCTCCTCTGTCTGTGTCTCCATCCATCTCTCGGCCTCCTCCCTCGGCGATGCCACTCATCCGTCTCTGGCCCAGTCAGGGCTGTTTACACTCATTTAGCTCCAACCGAGGTGCAGCCAGGGCAGGCTTTGAGGTATTTATAGGCAGCAGGTGAATGAGAGAGTAAACAGGAAATAGGAACATTAGAATAAAAAAAGAAATTGTTGACGTCATATTGGCTGCTTTTTTTAGATGAATGATATGTAACAGGCAAAAAACAGCAGGTTCATTTTGGAGTCAAAAAGAGCTGCAGAGAGGCGAATATGATACTTCTTCTCTCTTAAGCTTGCAGTTATTGTAACCAATGTAAGCAATGAAATTACACTGCAGAGATGATTTAGCACATGTCTGATAGGAGTTATTCTTAATACGGACATTTCCCCACCCTTTCTCCTTTCTCCCTCTCCCCATCCCTTAGCAAGCAGTGGGGGCCAGCGGAACAGAGGAAGAGACAAACTGAATTAGTGTTCTTTTCATCATCCGTGACCAGCGAGCCGTCTGATAACCCTGATCTCATTATGAACGCTAATTGTTAAGTTCTCCCTCCTCTCATCCTCTCTTCCCCGCCATACACACATTTAGGACTAAAGGCCCATCTCAGCGAGAGGAAGCTTCTCTCTCTCTCTCTCTCTCTCTCTCTCTCTCTCTCTCTCTCTCTCTCTCTCTCTCTCCCTCTCTCGCTCTCTGTGCATGTCTAAGTATTTACTTCCTGCCTGCTAATGGCACCAACTTCAGGGAGAGGTCCAATATCCACTTTTAGCATAATCATTCTGAGCATGGGCAGCAACATGAGAGATTTATGGTCTGCTGAATGCAGTCTGGCAAATCTTCCAGCTTTCACATTTCAACCTCTTAGCTGTCTGTTTTCTCCAACAATCTCCGTTGCGCCTGCTTGTCCTTCCTCATCCTCCTCTCATTTTTGCATTTACCGTGTGCACGTTTGTGTATATATGTGTGTAGCCGCATTGTGCCGCTATTATTGCTGTATTTGTACATATTTTTATGTTAATATGTTTGTGTCTCTTTCTGAAACACGAGCAAAGTCAAATCCCCCCTAGTTTTCCTTTGTAATACTCTGAGATATAAACACCACAGCAAGTGTCCTTGGCTCAACTGGCTGAAGCCCTGAATATGGGACAAGAGAGCATCAGCCATGTTTTGATTATTGGTTTCCTCTATGTTCCTGCTGTGAGTAATGACCATGACTTTTAATGGAGGTCTTACCAGTGTCCTGCTATTAATTAAAGCTTGATTGGAAGAATAAATTAATCTAGCTGTGGTCTGCCCGATCAATAACCCATATGAGGGCTCCATTAAGCACCGAGGGCTGAGCGCTCTGCATGTGATATGTGTGTGTTAAAGGAGTTAGGGGAGTCAAATGGGCCTCTTATATTGCAAGTGATTTTCACCTCTATTAATCATAACAACCTCATCAAGTCACGGAAGGTATGTGTGTGTGTGTGTGTGTGTATGTATCCGTCTGACCATGCATGGGTGTTCCTTGCAGCTGTATCGTGTACTTTTATTTTCTAACACAAGTCTTGAATTGATTGTGGAGTTCTTGGTGCAGACAGTGAACAGATGGTATTTCGCACACATAAGTCAGGGGAATCTGACATTTTTCACTTGAATCAGTGAAAACCTCTGCGATGAAACAAAGGCAAATGGCATTTGCACATAAAGTTCACTCAAATGAAATGCTAATCCGGAATCCAGAGTCTGTTTAATATGCAGGCCCAATTTTGGCATAATAATTTTGCTGAGGAGCTTCATAAAGGTGGCAAATATCATATCAACTAGTGCTGAATTCTCAAACACAGGTGAGAGGAGTTATATTTATAGTGATATCATGTGCAGGCTTTGATGTTCTAGCAACCTCTCAGACTGAGGTGACACACAAAACATTTCAGCACAGACCTGTGAAGACTGTATGTGTGTGAGATATTATTGGGTGTTAATGCCATTAAGATTAATTAGACTTGCAAAAGGAGTAGTTAATTGCAAGACTGGTGTATTAACGCACATATATATTTGCATTTTCATTGGGCATGTGTATTACATAAGATAATATTGTCAGATGCCCACTTTCCCCAGAAATACTAATAATAAGTGCAAATACCGATGTACATTTGGACTCAGGAAAAGCCGTGTAGATGTTAAAGCTAAATGGGATTTATGCCCCAGAGAACATGACTTTGCTTTAAAGGTTAATCTGCTAAAAGAACTGTGAAATACAATATCCTCTGCATAATGTTGGCATTTTGGCCTGAGGATGGCAAGCAGTGTCCAAAATGGAAATGGTTCACCCTCGGATAACTTCATGGCGATCCACCCGTTAGATTGTTTTTTTTTTGTGTGTGTGTGTCCAATTCAACATTTTGGTCTTGTTTTGATACAAGAGGAAAGGTCAACAGGTCGAAATAAACTGTGATTTATCATCTGGGGGCCATAGGAATCTACAGCCAGTTTATAGAAATACATCTGATAGATCTCAATGCCATGCCATGACTTGAGTGAAATATCTGTACAGCTACTGGATGGATTGGCATAAACCTTCATGGTTTACAGACAATAAATCCTGTTGACTTTGGTGGTCCCCCAACAGCAGTTCAGCATTTTGGGGTAAGAGTGAAATGTCTCTACAACTATTGGATAGATTGCAATGGATAGATTGGATAGATTGCCGATACCTTAACTTTTCATGTAAGGCCATCATCAGATCAACATTTCAGTTTGACCAGTACTTCAGTTTATGACCAAATACCGGCAAAACAAATGACATTCTCATCTGCCTCAGCTGTACAATGTTTAGTGCAAATTAGCAAATGTTATCATGTTAAGCTATGATAGTGAACATGGTGCACATCATCCCTGCTATGATTGTTATTATGAACGTGTTGCCATAGCATTTAGCCTAAGCCATCCTCACAGAGCTGCCACCATAGCTGTAGACTCAGTGTGCGCTCAGTACCCATACTACTATACTATAAACCAGAAAAAGGTCCCTCAATCCTCTGCACAGCGGAAGATTCGACACATTGACTGAACCACAAAACAGATGACGGCTTGACAGCTGTCAGAAGTCACAATGATGGACGACAGCGCATCCAAGTAACTGATGACCAGTCCAATAGTAATAACAGGAATATTGATTGTTTAAGTCAACAAAAATAATCAGAAATATTACAAACAACAAAAGGACATAACTGTAAAAATAACAGTGACAGAGAACTACAGATGTAATTTCACTGTCGCAAATATAATATGTTAGAATCTATAATTTGTGCAGTTATGACTTTAAAGTTAAACTACATACGTTGCAAAGTAACAACAGCAGATCTCTCCACAGTAATGGATATAGAAGAAAGTTCAGTTTTTAATGTCAATAGAAAGTAGTATGTGCCGATTGTGTGCATACTGGACACAACAGTACGTTCTTTTTAAGGGCAGCTGTGGTACCTACTGAGAGCAAAAAGAAAAAGTATGTGATTTGGAACGCACCCTCAGTCGTTTTTGAGCTTATGGTGCTTTGAGGGTCACCGAAATCATCACCATCAAAAATTTGTGTACATATTTCTGAGACAAGTAGTACCCAGCAGTTATAGAGCTACATCTTTATCTAAAACAAGTCTTGTATTGACAAATGACCACCCAGTATCACCATACCTGTCAGAGCAGGGCTACAACTCCACACTTTATGTGCACTACGTTATGTATAGGACCCCAAGTAAACACAGTAGATAAAATAGGAAAATATTTGATATGTGCACAGAGAAAAAGTAAAATTTACATTCAGTCAGTCCATTGTATCAGTTCATGCATTTTGAGTAGCTTCAAGGCTGGAATGATACAGGAGATAGAAGCCTAAATGACTCACAGGCTTCCTGTTTCTCCCTGAGTTAGCACTGAATTTTCATTCAGCTTTAATACAGAGTGTTTGATCATTTTCAAAGAAACTGATATTTCCTGTTGCACAGATTTATTCCCCATACCTCTTGTATCTCTTGACTTTTATTTCACCTACAGTGTAAATCATTCTAAGCCAGTTTAACATAAAACTGTAAGTTACCCCGCTGCCTTACAAATGTGAGTTAACTGAACTTGGGCAAGAGAAACAATAAACTTAATGGGCTCTAGTTTCGCAGACCGGGCGAGGCAGGGGCGCAGCGCACCTGCGCTTCGCCAAGTGGGTGTGGCCAGGCGGATTTTCCAAGTTTGGCACACCGTGCCCCTGGCGCAGCTACTCGTCTGTCCCACCTCCGTCCCTCCTACCTGCACAGGTCGGAAAGACAGAGGAGAGAAGGCGTGGAGTGGGTTTTACACACATCACACCAATCAAATGAGCCCCTCTCCTCGCCCTTAAATGCGCCGCACGAAGGTGTAATGAGAGTTTACTCAATTCGCCATGGCAGAAGAGAGCAGCAGCGTCAGACGGCCAAACTTCTCCCAGGAGGAAACTGATGTTTTGGCCGGGAGGTCCA
>NC_065521.1:26286841-26290280 GCF_006386435.1 Epinephelus moara
ATTCTGGAAACCTGCCTGTGAGGTTTTGGTGATGTGTGCGCACTGTCCGCTGGTCAGCCAAACTTCGGCTTACACCGGCTGTGCTCCGCCTGCACTGACAGTAGACGTGGTTTCAGCTGGCGAGCTTTTAGTGCACCTTCTGCGAAGCCTTTTGGCACGAAACTGTCACTGCTCCAAGCTGGATCTGTCGACACCGCCACACCCATTTCAGCGCACCTCGGTCTGCCAAACTACCAAACTGAGCGCGCCTCGGGTTGCGCTGCTCGAAACTAGCTCTGCGTGGGGTTCGCCACCCTGCGCCACCCTGCGCTGCGCCGGGAAACTAGAGCCCAATATGTTAAAGTGAATTAACAACTGTTCAGTGACAATGACAAACACTACAGACAGTGTAAGGGAAAGGGCCTGGATTCAGTACCTTCATTGTGATTAGCATTGTTTTAATCATGAAAAGAAACAACCATGACTTATCTGAGTATGTGTTAAAGACACACAGCAAATATCCATCATGTACGTCTTCTTCAGTCTTAAAAAGAAGGGCCTATAGACAGTCTTAACTCGCAAACAATGCATGCTGGGAATCCTGCTAATATGCTGATCATGTGTCTTTAGAAACATAATTAAGTGGGTGAATGAACTGTTAGCAGTACATCAATTCAACTCATCATTTCAAGTCATGTTTATTAAAGCAGTGGTTGGTAACTTTAGGGCCTACTCTAGGGCCTTGTTGCCCTTTTACTTCTACCCTTCTTTTTCTCTACGAAATGTTTTAAGAAAGATATTTTAGTGCACTGTTTAGCTGTAAAATGAAAACGTTGGTCCAATGCTTGGTACTTCAGTCGACTAATACCAACATGGTTGCCGGGTCACCAGTGTTCTCATTTTACAGCTAAACAGTACACTAAAATATGTTTCTGAAAACACGTGAGGTGAGAAAAATGTAATGCAGTAACAGAATCTTGATTCATATTTGATCAGTGCTGCCTAGTTTGACAGTTTGACCACAGTTCATGAGCATTATTGACATGATTGACAGCTGTGTTAAGACTCCTCGGCTTTGATTGGTTGTTTTCGGTGTGCTATGGTCGATTCTGGCGACTGTTATTAGAAGCATTAGTAGGAGGAGGAGAAGGATTATTATTTTTTCAGAGTGTCTGATAAGTGGTCGGAAAATAAAAAATAAAAATAGATATTGTATGTTCAATTAATTGAAATCAATTAAACTTGTACTTGCTTGAAGTTAATGAAAAACGATTGGGTGATTCCACTGTGTTCTTCCTGTGCGATTTTACAGTGTGCACGCACGCATGCAAGAAAGAACGCACACATACGCAGACACCATGTTGTTCTCATTTGGATATGCATTGGACTGTTTCAGCTTGAGAGCTCGCACAGATTGGGACTAGTCAAATGCACAGAAGTACAAACCCCAAGAAAGCAGCAGTAGGTACTTGTGAATGCACTCTTTCTTATGGAGTGTTGCAGTGTTGCTTGTTAGTCTGGTAATTTTTTTTTTACCCTCCTTGCTAATGATTCATTTGTTGTTAGAGATGTTTTCCTTGCAGCCCGAAAAGACTGATAATCAGAATCCCTGTTCTAATTTCATTACAGCATTTTAAATACGCCTCACACTTTTTCCTGATGCAAATAGAGAGGTCCCACTCTCTCCATTCTTCTCCTTTGCTACACATTGAATTCCATTTCAGAATAAAGAAACCAATAAACCCGAGTCCATCTTGGGCCATGCATAAATGAATTTCTTACAGGAAGATGTCAAAAAAACGATTCCCCTCTACTGTTTCCCATTTTGCTTTCCATTTTACTTGCTCTTTTTGTGTTGTGTGTGTGTGTGCATGTGTGCCAAAGTGTGTGTCTGTGTGAACATCTACGCTATTGTGTGGCATTCCACGGTTTAATGGGAAACCTTGCTTGGTTTCCTCTACCTCATTATTTGATAGACCAGATGAGAAATAGATTTATGATTCCGATTAATAACGTTAGCCAGAGTTCATTGTTTCCGCCAGTCAGCCGAACAACTTCATATCAGTCCCACTAATGCGTTTGAAACACCAGTGCTGTGTGTTTAATAATATCGCTGTTAGAAAAGCCATTCGTTCTCATTTGAGCAGCAAGTCTCATTTGGTTGGATGGAGTAGCTCTCTACCCCACCAGTCCTGCAGAGACTATGGGGAATAGCAGGCAAATGAAGGATAGAAATAGCAATATTTCTGCTATCTCGCTGTGCAGATCTTTAAGAGCCTGTGTTGTAATATTGGAATAAAACATATTGAAAGAATATATTGAAGAGTTTATGGAAAACAGATTAAAACAAATTTTACTCCCAGTTTGCACATTTTATCCATGTGTTCTAACGTCTAAGAAATGTGTGTGCATTTTTGAGTTGAGGTTATTAGGGATGGATCACTTGTGAAGTAGTGGGCTTCTTTGTGTATTTTGTTTTTGTTGTTATTTTTTGTAAAACCTTTTTACTATGTATATCATAAACCCCTCTCTAATGTCTACTTTATATTGCTGTGAAAACATCAACAAAATTCTCTTTCACACAACTGTATTTATTCATGTTTCTTGCCAAACACAAAATTCTAAGATATTACAATGAGTACATGATATATGTTAAATACTTTTAAATACTACTTTTTTACTGAATAGTGCTTGAACTCATCATAATGTAACTCATTGCAACCTGCGAGCTAACGTTTACTGGCTCTCCTGCTGATTTTAACAAGGATTTTTTTTTCACAGTAGAGCATTATCAGAGAAACAAATATGGTACATCCTGACGCATCCTTAAGCCCCGTACCATCAAACGCTTTTGGTATGGTACATTTGGAACCAAAAGTAACCCTTCAGACATGGTACCTAGACCTCCGCTTAGCGTCTCCACCGCAACCAGTACTCTTAAATGTGGGCGGGGTTGTTGTCACTCACTGCTCCGTCCAGCACTCACTGTATTTCCTCATTATCAGTGAGACAGAGGTCAGACATCAGTTTGCACCTCTTTTATCGTCCACAGAACGAGGCTGCATGCCGACATTTTCAGAACAAAATAAAACAGGCTGCAGTGAGAGTCTTTCTCCATGGCAAAGTTGAAATGTAAGGTGTGCTGATGGATTCATGTCATCACCTCATGCATTGAGTAACATTACAAGATAATGTTTCACCTTAAAAGTTGCCGGCAGTCGGCCCAGTGAATAAAGTCATTTTTTTCTTAGATGACAGCTGCTGCAAGAGGCAGCAAAATATCCTTTTATTTTACAGTAACAGTTTATCAGTTAAACTCTCCATGGTATGAACAGTGGTTACATGCGCTTCAAAACCAGCCACAACTCAGCCCTGAGCAGAGTGAACCTCCTTTGTTGAGTCAACAGACTGCAGTGTTCACAGCTCCGCCTTTTAGTACCAGATCTGTGCGCTAGGTACC